>NW_016813281.1:178939-197571 GCF_001698545.2 Rhinopithecus bieti
AAAAAAAAAAAAAAAAAAAAAAAAAACACAAATCCCAAAGGCAAGTAGACAATAATTAACGTTATGATAGAAACAAAAACCTTACATATCAGTATTACTCTTTAACGTAAATTGATTAAATGCTCCACTTAAAAGATACAGAGTCATGGAATGAATTTAAAAACAGATTCAACTACATTCTGTTTCTGAGAAATGTGCCTTACTCATAAAGACATATATAGACTGAAAGTAAAGGGGTAAAAAAACATATTCCATGCAAATGAAAATCAAAAGCAAGCAGAAATAGCTTTACTTACATCAGATAATATAGACTTTACATCAACACCAGTTAAAAAAAAAAAGAAGTCTTTATATAATAAAGCAATCAATTCACCAAGAAAATACAACAATCCTAAATATATATGGATCCAACAGTGCAGCACCCAGATTCATAAAACAAGTATTACTAAACTTAAGAGAAAAATATAGATAGCAATACAATACTAGTGGGGGATGTCAGCATCCCACTGACAGTACTACATAGAGTATCATGACAGAAAATTAAAGTGGACTTTAGACCAAATGGACCTAACAGACATTTACAGAACATTCTATACAAGGAATATATCAACAGATGGAACATTCTTCAAGACAGTACATATGTTAGGTCACAAAAGAAGTCTCAATAAATTTTTTAAAAAATATCAAAATCATACCAAGTATCTTCTTGGAACACAGTGGAATAAAACTAGAAATCAATTCCAAGAGGAATTTTCAAAACCATACAAACACATGGAAATTAAAGAATATGCTCCTGAATGATCTATGGGTCGACAATGAAATTAACACAGAAATTTACAACAAAAATGGAAAAGAATGAAAATGGAGACACAACATACTAAAAACCTCTGGGATACAGCAAAAGCAGTGCTAAGAGGGAAATTTATAACATTAAAAACCTCCATTTAAATAAATGGCCGGGAGCAGTAGCTCACACCTGTAATCCCAGCACTTTGGGAGGCTGAGGCGGATCGATCATCTGAGGTCAGGAGATTGAGACCATCCTGGCTAACATGGTGAAACCCCATCTCTACTAAAATTACAAAAAATTAGCCAGGCGTGGTGGCACGCGCCTATAGTCTCAGCTACTTGGGAGGCTTAGGCAGGAAAATTGCTTGAACCTGGAAGGCGGAGGTTACAGTGAGCCGAGATGATGCCACTGCACTCCAGCCTGGGTGACAGAGTGAGACTTCACCTCAAAAAAAAAAAAAAAAAAAAAGGAAAAAAAAAGAAATATTGCAAATCAGCAACCTAACATTGTATCTCAAGGAACTAGAAACCAAGAACAAACCAAACTCAAAGCCAAAAGAAATAACAAAGAATCAAGCAAATAGAAAGAAATTGAGACCAAAAAATACACCACAAAGGATCAACCAAAAATAAAAAAGTTGATACTTAGAAAATATAAACAAAATTGATAGAACACTTGATTAACCAAGAAAAAAAACGGGAAGATTCAAATAAACACAATCAGAAAAGAAAAAGGAGACACTGCAACTGATACCACAGAAATACAAAAGAGCATCAGAGACTACGATGAGCAACTCTTCCTTCACAAACTAGAAAACCAAGAGGAAATGTATAAGTTCCTGGAAACACACAACCTCCCAAGACTGAACCAGAAAGAAATAGAAATTATGAATAGACTAATAATTAGTGAGATTGAACTAGTAATAAAAATTCACCCATCAACAAAAAAGTCCAGGACCAGAGGATTCATAGCCAAATTCTACCAGATGTACAAACAATAGCTGGTACCAGTCCTACTAAAACTGTTCCAAAAAATTAGTGTGGAGGGAAACTTCCCTAACTCATTCTGTAATGCCAGTATTACCCTGATATCAAAGCACAGCAAATACACAACAATGATGACAAAAAAAAAAAAAAACTACATATCAATATCCCTGTTGAACATAGACCCAAAAATCCTTGACAGAATACTTGAAAACTGAATTCAACAGCATGTCAAAAGGATAATGCACCATGATCAAGTAGGTTTTATTCCCAGGATGCAAGAATGGCTCAACATATGCAAATCAATAAATGTGATTCACCAGATAAACATAATAAAAGACAAAAACCATATGATCATCTCAACATATACAAAAAATCATTTGATAAAATTCAGCATTACTTTATAATAAAAACCTTCAACAAAATAGGTACAGAAGGAACATATCTCAATATAATAAAAGCCATATAAAACAAACCCACAGTCAACATCACTACTGAAGGGGGAAAAGATGAAAATATTTCCCCTAAGAGCTGGGACAAGATAAGGATGTCCATTATCACCACTCTTATTCAACATAGTACTGGAAGTCCTAGCCAGAGCAACCAGGCAAGAGAAAGAAATAAAAGGTGTCCAAATTGGAAAAGAAGAATTCAAATGATCTCTGCTGACAATATGATCTTATACCTACAAAACTCTAAGACTCCTCCAAAAGACTCCTGTATTTGATAAATGAATTCATTAAAGTTTCAGCATACAAATCAACATACAAAAATCAGTACCATTTCTATACACCAATAACTACCAAGGTGAGAACGAAATCAAGAAGTCAATCCCATTTACAACAGCTACCAAAACCAAAACAACAACACAACCCTAGGAATACAGTTAATCAAGGAGGTGAAAGATCTCTACAAGGACAACTATAAGATACTGATGAAAAAAATTGAATATGACACAAACAAATGTAAAAACATCCCACGCCATGAATTGGAAGAATCAATATCATTAAAACAATGATGCTGACAAAAGCAGTCTACAGATTCAACGCAATCACTATCCAAATATGAACATCATTTTTTCACAGAATTAGAAAAAAAAATCCTAAAATTCATATGGAATCAAGGGAGAGCTGAAATAGCCAAAGAAATCCTGAGCGAAAAGAACAAAGCTGGAGGCCCCACAGTACCTGGCTTCAAATTACTCAAGGCTATAATAACCAAAACAGCATGGTACTAATATAAAAATAGACACACAGATCAATGGAACATAACAGAGAACCAAATAAAGCCACATGCCTACGGACAATTGATTTCTGACAAAGTTAACAAAAACATACAATGGGGAAAGGACACCGTATTCAATAAATGGTGCTAGGAAAATTGGAGTGCCATATGGAGAAGAATAAAATTGAACTCATACCTCTCACCATATACAAAAATTAATTCAAGTTGGATTAAAGACTTAAATATGAAACCTGAAACTATAAAAGTACCAGAAGAAAACCTAGGAAAAACTCTTCTGGACATTGACCTAAGCAAAGAATTCATGACTAAAACCTCAAAAGCAAATGCAACAAAAGTAAAAATGGCTGGCCATGGTGGCTTACACCTGGAATCCCAGCATCTCTGGAAGTCAATAGAGTAGGACTGCTTGAGGCCACAAGTTTAAGACTAGCCCGGGCAACATCGTGAGACCACATCTCTATAAAACATACAGAGACAAACAAATGTGAATTAAACTAAAAAGCTTATGCACAGCAAAAGAAATAATCAACAGAGTGAACAAACAATCTGCAAAATGGCAGAAAATATTTGCAAAGTATCTATCCAACAAGGGACTAACACTCAGAATCTATGAGGAATTCAAACTAAGAACAAGACAAAACAAAAAATTAACCCCATTAAAAAGTGGGGAAAGATGTTTCCCTATGTAACAAACCTGCACATCCTGCACATGTACCCTGGAACTTTTGAAAAAATAAAATAAAAAAGTGTGCAAAAGACAAGAACAGACACTATTCAGAAGAAGACATACAAATGACCAACAAGCACAGGAAAAAAGGCTGAAAATCAGTAATAACCAGAGAAATACAAGTTAAAACCACAATGAGGCATCATCTTATACCAGTCAGAATGACTATTATTAAAAAGTCAAAAAATAACAGATGTTGGTGAGGACGCAAAGAAAAGAGAATGCATATACATTGTTGGTGGGAATGTAAATTAGCACAACCTCTGTGGAAAGCAGTATGAAGACATCTCAAAGAACTAAAAATTATACCATTATATCCAGCAATTCCACTAGTCGGTATCTACTGAAAGGAAAATAAGTTATGACATCAAAAAGATGCCTACACTTGTGTATTTTTATTGTAGCACTATTCACAATAGCAAAGATGAAACCAAACTAAGTGTCCATGAATGGATGACTGGATAAAGAAAATGTGGTAGGTATATACAATAGAATACTATTCAACCATAAAAAAGAATGTAATAATGTATTTTACAGCAATATGGATGGAACTGGAGGCTGTTATCTTAAGTGAAATAACTCAGAGTCAAATGCCACATGTTCTCATTTACAAATGGGTGCTAAAATTGTGTTCACATGGATGAGAGAGTGGAATTATATATATAATGGAGACTCAGGTGAGGAGCGATGGCAGGGGGTAGCATGGTAAAAAATTGGTTAATGGGTGCAATATGTATTAGTTGGGTGATGGATACCCTAAAAGCCCTGACATGACTTCATAATCTATGCATATAATAAAATCACACATGCATTCCACAAATTAGTACAAAACAAAACAGAAAAGACTAGGATGTTGAGATAGAGACAAATCTATGGGAAATTCACAGATTAACAAACAATTTGAAAATACTGTCTTTTCATGCTGACTTCAAACGTCCAGTTTCTTGATTCATTTTTCTTTTGTTCTCAAAACCTTTTAGCAATTATTGTTTCTTTTTTTTTTTTTCCTGAGGCGGAGTCTCGCTTTGTCACCCAGCCAGGAGTGCAGTGGCCAGATCTCAGCTCACTGCAAGCTCCGCCTCCCGGGTTTACGCCATTCTCCTGCCTCAGCCTCCCGAGTAGCTGGGACTACAGGCACTCGCCACCTCGCCCGGCTAGTTTTTTGTATTTTTTTTAGTAGAGACGGGGTTTCACCGGGTTAGCCAGGATGGTCTTGATCTTCTGACCTTGTGATCCGCCCGTCTTGGCCTCCCAAAGTGCTGGGATTACAGGCTTGAGCCACCGCGCCCGGCCTTCACTGTTTCTTTTAATCCCTTTCTCTCAAACTCATATTAGAGTCTTTCAATCTACCTTATATGTCTTTTAGTTGTGGTAAATTAAATTGCTTTTTTCTGACCCTATACTGAGTTTCTGGTAAATGTTATCAGGACTATCTGATCTTTCTTTAACTCTATCTAGAGAAGCTTTTATTTAATGTACTGATTTATGTTTACTTCAACGACTGTGTTTTTCATTTTCAAGTTTCTAATTGGATTCTCTTCATACATACATTTCTGTCCTGCTTTTGTTTTTTATCATTTTCTGTTCATTTTCATTTGATGTTTTGTCTGCATTTGTCTTTCTGAACATTTGGTATGCACATATTTTTAAGGTTGTTATTTATTTCTGTAAAATTAATTTCATATTGAGTAAATTCAGGTTCTGACTTTTCTTCTTCTGGCTGTAATTTTTAGCAGCAGATTTCTCCATATGATTTTGAATATTGTTTTACTGGCTCATTTTGAGTGGAAGATGTTTTTGTGCGGTTGTTTTCTCTCACTTCCTTCTCCCTGCTCATACCTGTCTGTCCTTATCTTTCATCTTGATCCTCCTGTCCCCTGCCAAAAATAATTCTTCTTCTATCACCAGTTATATTGTACATATGGAAGACTCTTTCATAGACACATTTGATACTTTGGTTCGGTTTTTAATAGATTAATAGGTATGTCAGCTGTCCTTCCCCCCAACCCCCCAAGTATACTCAGGCAAGCAGTTTGTTAAAAAATGTAAATGGAGGTTGGCACACATATGCATGTGTGCATGCATGTGTGTATGTGTTCTAACCTGCCTTCTTAGAGACAAGTGCTGGTGTGTTACTAAACTGTCATTTCTGTTTAAGTTCTATCATCAACAGGCTACTTCCTTTTTCTACTTTATACAATTTCTGTTTAATTATTGGCAATTGAGGTGTTTATCTTGCTTTTGAACTTGGCTCTGCCTTTTATCTTTTCATATGTTTTACATGTCCTGGCCATATTTTTTGTGTGCAATCAGAGATTGATGGTTCCCTATCATGCCATCCTGATTTGAAGACAGGTTCCTAAGTTAGCAGATTTTTGAATATACCTGACATAACTCTTACCAATTTACCTGGACAAGGAAAGGCAAGGAAAAGTTAGGATGATAAATCTAATGTAATTCACTTGCTGGTCCTCTGCAGTAGATAATATATAATTGGTTTCCTTATTGATAATGTGCAATTGCTTGGCTTCATTCTGAATTCTGTAAGTTCTCCACGAATTCCTGCTCCCAAGTTTTCTAAGCACTATGGTACAATCAGAGGAGAATAATTAAACCAGAAGTCTGAAGTCCTGGAGCCTAGGTGAGTGAATTTGGGCACTTTTGTATTTCAATTTCCTCCTTTATAAAACAGGTATAATAATGTCTATGTTCACCTTAGCATGGCGTTGTTGAGGATACTGCAGAGAAAACAGAGCGAAATTCAACAAAGTTTTACTTAGCTTCTGTTTGGACAGAGGTATATTGCTAGGTCTAGGGAAATAAAAATTGAAGCATAGCCCTTTGGTTATTTATAATACTGTGGTCCAGATTGCCTGTTTTATTATCAGTTGTAACAAAGCAATGTGGACTTTGGTAAACACTAAATTAGGTATAAACAATGAATTAAGACCACCCTCCAAAAGGAGCAATTTATATTCGAGGAAGTGAGTAAAACTTCACTTAGTAACCCATCTTTGATCTAAAGTCCTTTGAAAATGCCAAGATGCTATGTAAATGTAAGATGTGCTATTATTTTATTTTATTTACCAAAGTTTTCTCATGAGTGAATCTGATTGGAGACCACTTAGCCATTTTGTCTTTTTTGTTGTTTAGTGTGTAGGTCAGACCTTGCACTTAAATCTTCCTTCTTCTGGGTCCTGGTGCTTGTCAGTCAATCATTCTCTCATCTGTGATGGCTAATTTTGATGTGTATTTTCAAAGGAAAACTTTGTCACTGTACGTTTTACTTTTGATAATGTAATTATTGAAAATCTTCTCCTTCAGGCTGCTTTTCAATCTGAAGTTCCAAGGAAACACCCATTTTGCTATTATCCAGATACAATTTAGACTGAGCCGTTGCAGTAGAACATTGTGTTCCATTTGCCGTAATTTTTTTTCAAGAGACAAAGATAAACAGCTTAAACAGATAACCATCTCTGGTTGCTGATTCTAACAATAACATTTAGCAGCCAGTGAATATTCTGCAAGTGCTTTTCTCAGAAAGGTTGCATTAAGTAAACAAGCAGTAAATATTCCGAATGACTGCGATAATAGAAGTTAAATTTAGTTAGCTAACTGCCCATATCTGGCTAAAACATTGTTTTTCAGTTATAGTAAATAATACTCATCTTGTTTAGACAGGTTTTTATCAAAACAGTGCTAGTATTTCATACCAAACATATTTTTATGAAGCTCATGAGGACTAAAACTAACAAATTTTGAACTGCTTCAGTCATATTTCATTAGTTTTCTTTAGATGTATATTTTGATTTATTTCCAAGTCACAAGTTATACTGTATCCTGTGTTTTGAAGAACAATAATGACTGTGGAGTATTCCAATCAGTCGGCATTTTCAGTAAAATCTGGGTTGTTTCTGCCATTGAAATCTCAGCCATGATTTGAACTGGTATTTTGGAATTTATTTTCATTTGATTCCTGGCAGGCAAAGAATGATTTTGTTACAGGTGTTTTTTGAGATTTATGTACTTAATATGTGGTAGGTTCTCTGTCAGATATCACTGTAATCTGAAGTGTCAACGTGTCATTTCCTTTGCAAGCTTTAAAATTACTTTTTAATTTTTTTATTTTTGAGACAAGTTCTCACTCTGTTGCCCAGGCCGGAGTGCAGTGGCATGATCTTGACTCACTGCAGCCTTGAATTCCTGGGTGTAGGTGATCCTCCACCTCAGCCTCCTGAGTAGCTGGGACTACAAGCACACACCACCATGGCTGGCTAATTTTTTGTATTTTTAGTAAAAGACGAGGTTTTGACATGTTGCCCAGGCTGGTCTCAAACTTCTGGACTCAAGCAATCCACCCACCTAAGCCTCCCAAAGTGCTGGGATTACAGTCGTGTGCCACCATGCACCCTTTGCAAACTTCATAGCATGAGTAGTCTAAGAGATGTAGCCATTCCACAGAAAAGACAGTTACTATACGCTATATCCACAGTGTCTTCATCTGTTTATCATTGCTATAAAGGAACACCTGAGGGTAGGCAACTTATAAAGAAAAGAAGTTTATTTAGCTCATGGTTCTGCAGGCTGGACTCTTCAAGATTAGCCACCTGGTGAGGGCCTCAGGCTGCTTCTACTCAAGGTAGGGGAAGGGAAGCCAACAGGTGCAGAGACTACATGATGAGAGAGACAGCAAAAAACTGAAGGGGAGGTGCCTGGCTCTTTATAACAATCAGCTCTCACTGGAACTTATAGTGTGAGAACTCACTCACCTCCTCATCCCCCTGCAGACAGGCATTAATCTATTTTGAGGGGTGTACCCCATGATCCAAACACTTTCCATTAGGGCCTCACCTTCAACATTGGGATCAAATTTCAGCACAAGGCTTGGGTGGGACAAACAGCCAAACTATGGCAATCAGAATAATGAGAAACACCAAAAAGCAAACTTCCACAGGACAAGGATTTTATCTTTCTCATTGTATTCTCAGATCCTAAAACAGGCCTTTGCATATAGTGGTTATTCGATAAACTAAGTGAAATAATTATCATCAGCCCCAGGATCATCATCAGTATTCCCACTGCTTATGTAAATACTGACACAGAATCTGGGTCCTGCCCTCCTCCAAGAGATGGTCTTTAAAAAATGTATAAATTTAGTGGGTACAAGTGCAGTTTTGATACACGGATACACTGCATAGTGGTGAAGTCTGTACTTTTAATGTGACACACATCACCCAAGTAGTGTACATTGAACCCATTAAGTAACTTCTCATCCTTTAAACTCCTCCCACCTTTCAAGTCTCCAATGTCTATGAGTCCACACTGTATGTCCGTATATATACCTTGAGGTACAGTAAAAATATGGCATTAATCTTATGAAATTACCATCATATATGCAGCCCGTCGTTGACTGGAATGTCATTATGCAGAGCATGACTGTACTTCTTTGGCCTAAACAACCTACGTGCCAATAAAAGTTTCACTGTTTCTTGATTCTATGCCTTTCAAAATGTTTCTTCTTGAATGCCTTCCTCATTTTCCAACTATTCATCAAAATAGTATAAATCATCCAAGTGTTGGCTCAATCTCACTTTCTCTATTCCCTGATTTACCTTAATTAAAACAACTTTGTTACATTCATGGATACCCAGAGTACTTTAATACCTCTTGTAAACAAATATTACATGTATACAGGGCAGTTACATACCAAAAAAACTTGGAAATGAAAGAAATAAAGCTGTTCTCCAAGATAAAATTTTAAACATTAACATATTTTCAATAAAGTGTCATCTTTTCAGAAATTTCTAGTCCACAAGCCAGACCAACACAAAACTAATGGCATTTACTTAAAAATATATTATCAAGAGAATTATATTAAGTAGAAAGGAGGTGGGGAGAAATGAGAAATATTCAAATACTCAACAATAAAAACTCAGTGAGTATACCAATAGTCACAGCAGTATTGTTCACAATAGCCAAAAGGTGGAAACAACCAAAATGTCCATCAATAGATGAATGGATAAACAAAATGTGGCACAAGCACACAATGAAATTTATTTAGTCTTAAGATGGCTGGAAATTCTGATACATGCCACAACCTGGATGAGTCTGAAAGACATTACGCTAAGTGAAATAAGCCACACAAAGCGATACATATTGGGTGATTCCACTTATATAAGGTACTTAGAATGGTAAAATTCCTAGAGACAGAAAATAGAATGGTGATTATGAGACGATGAATGATGGGGGAAATGGGGTTATTGTTTAATGGGCACAGCATCTGTATGGGCTGATTAAAAAGTTCTGGGGATGGATAGCAGTGCTGGTTGCATAACAATGAGAATATACTTAATGCCACTGAACTATACACTTTAAAATGGTTAAAATTGTGTACTTTATGTTATATATATTTTAACACGGTTATATATATAAACTTAGTGGAGGAAGAGTTGACAGTTCTCACCCAAACACTGACCCAGGTACAGATGACCCATGCCCACCTTACAGATATAACTTTACTGTGAAAAATAAGCAATAACCACATAAAACTATTAGAGGCTTGGGGGCGCAGTGGATCATGCCTGTAATCCCAGCACTTCGGGAGGCTGATGCGGGCGAATCACTTGAGGTCAGGAGTTTGAGACCAGCCTGGCCAACATGGTAAAAGCTCGTCTCTACTAAAAATACAAAAATTAACTGGGTGTGGTGGCACACGCCTGTAGTTCCAGCTACTTGGGAGGCTGAGTCAGGAGAGTCACTTGAATCTGGGAGGCAGAGGTTGCAGTGAGCCAAGATTGCACTACAGCACTCTAGCCTGGGAGTCAGCGCAAGACTTCATCTCAAAAAAAAAAAAAAAAAAAAAACCTCTTAGAACCTAGTACAACTAAACAATCAAAAAAAAAAATTCCCCTCTTCCTAAGTGCCAAGTGTGAGGCCAGTATGCTAAATAAAATGCAATTCCTTTTTTCTTCTTCAATTTCCAGCTCCAGGGGCTATGAACAAGGAGCTTCTACTATAAAACCTAACTTATAATGCAATTCTTACACACCAAAATCCAAGAAAATGGTATCTGAGAAATAATTATTGAAAACTCATCAGCACACCTTCTAGGGATTGATACAGCTACTAAGCATCACAGAATACCTACTATACTCAAGATCTATGCTAACAAATTAAGTACAATGAAGTATAATACTATCCTCACTCTCTGGGAATACCATGCAGTTTGGGACTAGATAGGTAAGCATTAGAAACTATATACAATACAAAGCAACATATACAAGGTTCAAAATGAGTGGCACAAACAAAGATTTTAAAGGAGCTAAGACAAGAAAGGAACCTCTAGACATGATACAAACTTTCCTATAAACTTGCCTATAGAGTTCAAGAACTATCAATTCTCTCTACTTGGTTACTGTCTTTCTCCACAGAAGTCTTCCCTAATTATTCTAGCCTCTTTATGTCATTTGCTGTACTCTGCGCTGTAATCTATATTCAATTTTCTTATAAGCCATCTTGTCACCATAACAACTGAGCTAAAATAAAGTACATTATTAAGTATAATTCTGTACATAAAGAAAGTGCTCCATAAAGACCCAATGAACTGAAATGAATGCTTCCGTTATAAGCACTCAGGAATGCTGCCCGTGTACATAATAAAGCAAACAATTACTAGCTAATGTTTGTTATACAGATAATTCTGGGGGTGGGGAGGCTGCATAGAGGAGGAACTATATCTCATCATTTATCCCACTCCAAAAAGTATTAGCATTATGGATATGACAGTCATTCAACAACTACTTGCTGCCTTTATTTTGGGACAATTCTATACTTTCTAGGTGACCCAGTACATACTTTTGTGGTCTCCTGCACAAGGAGATAAAGAAAGCATGAAATGATCTAAAACCAAGACAGTTGTTGGTTATGATGAAACGTTAGTTCTTGGTAGATTTCTAGGGAGTTTTTGGGTTTTGCTTCCCTGATTTCTGTTACTTGGAAGAGGTTCAGAAGATATCAGTACAATTTGGATTAGTCAAGTAAAAATTTAGTTGAATTTATTTATACTGTAAAATGTAATAACGGTAATCTGATTTTTAAGAAATTTAAATTAATTAAACATTTCAAGACTACCAAAGATAATCAAATTCCCCATACAGAGGAAAAATAATGCAAAATATGATATGAAGACAATATTTAGAGAAAATAACTCTTCCAATCACTTATAGAAGTAGAGCAAAAGCAAAGTTAGTAATTTGGAGAAACAGAAATTAAAACAAGTCCCAAGGGAACAGTAAGGGTGTAAGGCCCTAGAAAGATCCATCATTTGGCAATCAAAATGATTGCTAATACCCTAATTTTTTTCTTGGAGATAACATATACATGATTTTAATTTTCCTAGAAAATGTAATTTTATTCCTATATTTAGTTTTAAAACATTTTACTCTAAAAGAAGGACTCTGTAAATACAAGGCCGAAGTTGCAATTTTTGCAGCTTATGTATGGCTGTAATTAGCTGAAGAACGAAATGACAAGTGAAAAACTTTGACTTGTCTAAGACAGAATCTGATTTTCCCATACTGTTATCAGAAAGGGGTGTATCATTAATCATTTGTGCTACCATGCAATCATACAACTCCACTAAACCATTTATCACAGATCTGTTTTCTCTAATATTCTAGAACTAGAAATTAATTCTGGCAGATCTGAGTCAACTTGCTATCTGAACAGAAGCCGTAATTTCTATTGGTGATAGGAATGAAAGAGGGTATGATTTAGAGAAAAAGAACATCCACTAATGCTAAAATAAAGGGATGACACATACACATGCATTTAAATTCAAGAGTTAACTAATGGAGCTTGACCAACACCAAAGTGAGACAGACAGAATATCATGAATGCAGTGTAGGCAATTTTACTTGATATTCCTTTCAGTAAGATTATACCCTGGAATGAGCATAAGATTCAAAACAAAAACACACTATCCACAATATACCTCAATTTAGGAATGCCTTTTAGGAAAAAAAAAAAGAATACATTTACACTGTGTGGATTCAAGTATTGAAGTCACACAATTCCTCATTTTCTTTTCTTTCTTTTTTCTTTTTCTTTTTTTTTCTTTTTTTTTTTTTTTTTGAGACAGGGTCTTGCTCTGTTACCCAGGCTAGAGGGCAGTGGCATGATCCCTGATCACTGCAACTTCCTCCTCCTGGGTTCAAGCAATTCTCCCGCCTCAGCCTCCCAAGCAGCTGAGACTGCAGGTGCATGCCACCACGCCTAGCTAATTTTTGCATTTTCAGTAGAGACAGTTTTGCCATGTTGACCAGGTTGGTCTTGAACTCCTGGACTTAAGTGAGCCACCCGCCTTGGCCTCCCAAAGTGCTGAGATTATAGGTGTGAGCCACTGTGCCCAGTCTACAATTCATAATTTTTGATCAACATAAACTCCAAATATACTAACAGCTTCATCCAATAGTCAGTTGGAAAAAAAGAAAAGAAACATTTCTTCCAATGTTGAAAGAATAAGCTGCTTTAGACATAAGATTTAACCTTATATTAACTCTGTAATTATAAAGATAATTTATCATTTTCTTAAGACAACCTTGGAAATACAAGATTTTTTTCCTTATGTGTTTTTAGAACCCAGTCATCACATATGATGTACACATATGTACTAAAAACTATGCATGATAGTTAACATACGCTAAATATCTATCTAGTTTTATTTCTTAAAGCAATAAATAATAGATATGTAACTTCTATTCTCCCACTAAATTGTGATTGTTTGTTTCAAAATAATACCTTTTAAAGTATGTTCTCTTTTCTAAATAGAGAAAGGTTATCCCAAAATACCTTTGTGTACAGTAAACACCAATTTGGGATATTTTGTAGTAGAGTGAAATCTTGAAAAACTGTGGGAAGAAAAGTAAATAATACCAATATTCTTGTCACATATAAATCACAAACTACATACAGTAGTTAAATAGACACAATAAAGTTTAGACAATCCCATTCAGTAATGGTAAGATGACATAAACATTAAAAAGCATTAAAAAGTACAAACAAGGATATTTGGTAAAGCATAAAATTTGGAGTTTCCTAAAACTTCCTATAAATATATTAACTTCTGGCTGGGCGCAGTGGCTCACACCTGTAATCCCAGCACTTTGGGAGGCCAAGGTGGGCAGATCACCTAAGGTCAGGAGTTTGAGACCAGCCTAACCAACATGCTGAAACCCCGTTTCTATTAAAAATACAAAATTAGCCAGGCGTGGTGGCACATGCCTATAATCCCAGCTACTTGGGAGGCTGAGGCAGGAGAATCGCTTGAACCCAGGAGGCAGAGGTTACAGTGAGCTGAGATGTTGCCATTGCACTCTAGCCTGGGCAACAAGAGGGAAACTCCATTTCAAAAAAAATATGTGTATATATAAAAACCTTTTATTCAAAATAAGACCTGGAATTTCCCACTTTCATTTTTAGAATCACTTTCTTTATATATATATATATATATTATTATTATACTTTAAGTTCTTGGGTACATGTGCATAACATGCAGGTTTGTTACATATGTATACTTGTGCCATGTTGGTGTGCTGCACCCATCAACTCGTCAGCACCCATCAACTCATCATTTACATCAGGTATAACTCCCAATGCAATCCCTTCCCCCTCCCCCCTCCCCATGATAGGCCCCGGTGTGTGATGTTCACTTTCAACATATAGGCATTTATTTTTAACAATTAAACCCAACTGCCTATAAAGGTTGTGCATATGAGTCTGTGGGTATGTGACTACATACATTTAAAAACTTTTTTCCATACTACAAATACATACAGATTTTCTTTTTCTTTTTCTTTTTTTTTGAGACGGAGTTTCACTCTTGTAGCCCAGGCCGGAGTGCAATGGCGTGATCTCGGCTCACTGCAACCTCTGCCTCCCGGGTTCAAGTGATTCTCCTGCCTCAGCCTCCCGAGTAGCTAGGATTACAGGTGTCCGCCAAGACACCTGGCTGATTTTGTGTTCTTTTAGTAGAGACGAGGTTTCACCATGTTGGCCAGGCTGGTCTTCAACTCCCGACCTCAGGTGATCCACCCACCTCGGCCTTCCCAAAGTGCTGGGATTGTAAGCATGAACCACTGTGCCTGGCCCAAATACATACAGATTATATGTATAATATCATACATACAGATTATGTGTATTAATATCATATGATTTTTGGGTGGTGGCAATGGGAAGTGAGTATCATTGACAAGCCTTCTTAGACTCATGAACCATAAGAAAAAAAAAATAAAAAGGAATCCTACACAATCGCACTTTTAAACAGCATAGCTTATGGCCACCTGAGAAAAAAAAGAAAAAAGGAACCACCAAAGCCATTAAATACACACACACACACACACACACACCACACGTACATTTTAAGAGACAGGGACTTGCTCTATCTCCTAGGCTGGAGTACAGTGATGCAATCAATCATAGCATACTGTAACCTCAAACTCCTACCTTGGTTTTCTGAGTAGCTGGGACTATACACGTATGTACCACCATGCCCAGCTAAATTTTTTTTGTTTTTTTTTTTTTGGTACAGACAAAGTCTTGCTATGCTGCCCAGGCTGATCTCAAGCTGCTGGCCTCAAGCAATCCTCACACCTCAGCCTCCCAAAATGCTGGGATTAGAGACATAAGCCACAGTGTCCTGCCTATATCTGGTTTTTAAGTAGTACAATATCACCTTCAAGTTACTGTAAACATTTAAACGGTAAGAAAATACTATTAACAATGAAGTAATAGGATTTAGTCTGTATCACCACTAAAATGACAACTCCTGATGTAAGACTGGCGGGCTAAACATGTACAGAGAATGCAAGATATCACCTGCACACAAACTTAAGATATACAACATAGAAACAGTTTAATGGAAACAGATTTAAACCCACAATTTAGTACTTTCAACAGCCAACTCCACCAACTTATTTTTTTAAAAAATCAACTGCTGCTAGATGTAATAACATGGCACAGAATAAGAAAATGAAAGCACATGGTATATTTAATGAGTCATGTTCCAAAGAAAATAGTCCATTTTTAAAAGGTTTAAAAGAAAGTTGCATGAGGATAAGAAAAGGATTCAAGTTTTTGTCTCAGAGAACAAACTAATGGCCACACATACTGATTTTAATCACATATTACCTGTTTCTAGACTTAAATAACCTTATATTACACAGCTGAGCAAAATGTCCCAAATAAAACAGCCATATAGAGTCTCAGAGCCGAGGAAAAAAAGAAGTATGCTAACATCAGAAGCACATATCTAAACAAATAAATGTTATTTTTATTTCAACCTGCCACTGCTTAGTTACTTTAACTAAGTGACTATTCAAAGGTAAACTGAATCAGGAGACATAACCAGTGAACGATTTCAAAAGTAAACTGAACCAGGAGCCATAAAATGCCCTAACATCTAATAAGTACAAATGAACCATGCCACACCGACTCAACACAAAGGAGACCTTCATAAACAAATCTCTTCATATTTTAAAAATATTTGGCTAAATAGATGCTAGAGGTTTTCTAAAACAAGATAATTGTATTTTTCTACATGTCAGTTTATCATCAAGTTTTAGGTATAGTTTACAAGCAGAGATTTAAAATCAAAACTACCTACACATTAATAAACAATACAGGTGAATCAAGATTTTACTTTGATTGATATATAAGATTTGGTATATAACAAAATGAAATATTTCCCTAGAAATACATCTTTTTAACACTTAATTAGATTAGTCTTATATGTCACAGTTCTGTAAAAAAAAAAAAAAAAAAATGCAACAAAATAAGCCACAAGGTCTTACTTATCTCTATTACTTTATCAGGAATTAGTTATTTAAATCTAAATTCCTTGCTGTCTATTACACAAGGCATTAACAATATTGTTATCATAACAATACTTAAAAAAGCCTTATGAGACTTAGAATAAAGTAATTATGCAAGTACAAAATAACAGACCTGCTCGAGATCTGGAACAAAGTATTCACAAAATCTCATACAAGTCTCTTTAAGTCTTTTAAAAGTATTACTTTTCTGTTAATGTCAAAAGGCACCTCAGTAGTACATGTGTGACAATAATAATGCACTTTTTTATCACCTTGCAATGAGTCATTACTTTTTCTCATAAAACTTAAGGGAAAAAATTCTTTTATAAAGTACAAAATAATTTGCTTTCCAAATTATAGTGTTAATGATTCATTTTTTTCTGACAGGCAGCAACAATAGAAATTAAGAGAAATTGGACATGTATATAAAGGATAAATAAAGAAGAAATAAACCAACACATTTATAGTATTCAGTCACTATGACTCTCTCTAGAACCTACTATTCTGATTGCTATGGTCTAAAAGGCCCCTAAATTCATGTGTTAAAATTTTATCAACAATGTGATAGTGTTAAGAGGTGAGGCCTTTAGTAGATGATTAAGTCATGAAAATACAACCCTGATGATTGGAATTAGCAACCTTTAAAAAGGAGCTTGAGGAAATGAGTTCACCCCGTCTGTCACTTTCGCCATTTGAGAACACAGCATTCTCTCCTCCAGAGGATGCAGCAACAAGGACTTTACAATAGAGAACAAGCCATCACCAGACAACAAACTTTCTGGAATCTTTAAGCGTGGAATTGCAGCCTTGAGAACTGTGAAGAAATAAATATCTGTTCTTTATAAATTATTGTCTGTAGTATTTTATTATAAAAGCACAAACAGACTTGACACATTGACCCAATTTGGTTCTAGAGTAAACGGGTAAAAAAGAGGCAGTGAAACGGTATTACTTTCCAGGCAAGTGCCTCTTTATTCAGGCAGAGACCACGAAACACAATAAAACAAAACAATTTAAAATATTCCAAAACACATTTTTTAAAAAAAATTTGTTAGAAAGAAAATTCTCAAAAATTTGGCATCAAGATGTAGAAATAGGAAATTTCAGCCATCATCCTCCTGCAGAAACAATTTTGTCAACCACCCACAGATGAGAGTAGCTTTGTGGGAGCCCAAAAGTCAGGCAGATGTGGCCAGCACCCCATTAGAAAAAAAAAACTTAAATAAATAGATGCAATGAAAAGCGTAAGAACAAGTTCACTTTAGCTATTTCTTCATCCCTCTCCTAAAGCAGCACAGCCCAGTGCCAACAGAGATCGAATCAGCCTTGGATCTGTCCCAGAAAGGAAAGTAAAAGCATAGTGAGTTTCTGTCTTCTACAGCTCTAAGAGTCACTGCCTAAGATGCCTACTTCTTTCTAACCCCACCCACAACACAGAGAACACTCACGAGAGAAGCTAGAAACAGGAGAAAAGGGTGGGGACTCAAAACAACTATGGCACAGAACTCAACAAAGCACCATGGTTTCTGCTAATTGCTTCCCACACTCCACCAAGAGGTATTCCCAAGAACATCTCACCTGTGGTCCCATCTGCCAACTAGGCTATATGTTCCCCTAACACACCATGCACCCCTCTCTCCTGTACATGGCACCCTGCATGTACCCCTGCAGACAACACATACAAGCATCCATAGACTTGGTTTGATTCTGAACATTTCAGGACATTACCACCGGGAAAATTAAAGGAGGCTCTCAACAATGGGTCTAGCTTTGCAGAATTGAGAGAAGGAACATAAACCTAAGATTTCTCCCCCCAAAAAGGGAAGAAGTAGAGTGGTTATATCCACAGAAAAGGTCTGAAAGACCTCCAGAATCCCTACCTCAGCTGACTGGTGAAGGTCTTTTCTCCTGAAGCCAGTCACTACAGAGCAAAGAAGATAACATCACTTTTAATGTGAAGATGGCAAGGCAAGGCTTCAAGGAAAATTAAAAAAAAAAAAAAAAAAAAAAAAAAAAAA
>NW_016813281.1:201082-221630 GCF_001698545.2 Rhinopithecus bieti
AAAAAAAAAAAAAAAAGAAGGAAACATGATACCACCAAAGAAACAAAGTAAATTTCTAGTAACTAACACCAAAGAAATGGAGATCTATGAATTGTCTGAGAAAGAACTCATAATTGTTTAACAAGCTACAAGAGGACACAGACAACTCAATGCAACCAGAAAAACAATATATCAACAAAATACAATCAACAAAGATAAAAAATGCACACACACACACAAAGAAATTCTGGAGCTGAAGAACACAATAAATGAAATAAAAATGTAATAGACAACTTCAATATCAGACTTGATAAAGAAAAGAAAGAATCTGCAAACTCAAAAACAGGTCATTTGATTTCCAGTCAGAGGAGAAAAAGAAAAAAAAGAATGAAAAAGAGTGAGGAAAGCCTGCAGGATTTATGGGACAAAATGAACCATATATATATATATGCATGATAGAAGTCCCAGGAAAAGAAGACAAAAAGAAAGGAGCAAAAGGCTTCTTTAGATAAATAATGGCTTAAAACTATCCAAATCTTGAGAGAGATATGGATTTCCATGTTCATGAAGCTCCAAGATCCTTAAAATCAAGACCAACCCAAAGAAAATTACACTAAGACATGTGTTAATCAAATGACCAGAAGTCAAAGACAAAGTAAGACTTTGAAAGGAGCATGAGAAAACTGACTCATCAGAGACAAAGAAATACCAATGAGACTAGTTTCTCCCTAAAAATGTTATGGACCAGAGAAAGGGATAATATGTTCAAAGTGCTGAAAAAAACCATGTGAACCAAGAATACTATAACTAGCAAAATATTTTCAGAAATGAAAGATTAAAACTTTCCCAAACAAAAGCTAAGGGAGTTCAAAAATAGTCGATCTGCCTTATAAGAAATGCTAAAGGGGGTTCTTTAACCTGAAACAAAACTATTCTAATTAATAACATGAAAACATGAAGGTATAAAACTAACTAGTAAAGGTAAGTAGACAGTCAATGCCAGAATATTATACTATAATGATGATACACAAACCACTTTTAACTCTGGTATAAAGGCTAAAAGACAAAACTATTAAAATGACTATAGCCATAATAATGTGTTAATAAGTATATTAAGATACAAAGTTGTAAATTGTGACATCAGTAACAAACTGTTGGGGTGAGGGGAGTAAAAGTGCAGAGTTTTTATACGTGAGTGAATTGAAGATGTTATCTGATTTAAAAAGACTGTTAAAACTATAAAATCTTTGATATAAGTCTTACGAAAACTGCACACGCACGCACACACACACACACCTCTAATAGATACACAAAAAATAGAAATCAAAGTATACCACTATAAAAAATTAAGTCACAATGAAAAACACAAAAGAGGAAGAAAGAATCACAGGACCTACAAAGCAGCAGGAAAAAAACTTAACAAAACGGCAATACTAAGTTCTTATCTATCAATAATTACTTAAAATTGCAAATGAAACTAAATTATTCAATAAAAAGACAGAGTGGGTGAATGAATAACAAAACAAGACCCAACTATATGTTGCCAACAAAAGACTCATTTTAGTTTTATAAACAGACATAGGCTAAAAGGGGATGGAAAAAGACATTCCGTGAAAATGGAAACCAAGGAGACAGATTTGAGTAATTATAAAACTCCAATCTCCTGCACAACTGGCTCTGCATTAATTACTCTTTCTCTACTGCAATTCACCTGTCTTGATAAATCGGCTCTGTCTAGGCAGCGGGCAAGGTGAACCTGCTGGAGAGTTACGAATTTGGGGGCTCGTCTGGGTTTGCCCTTGTGGCTGCCTGCCTGTGGTTCAGTAGCCCCCTCTCTGGTGATAGATCCAAAGGCCAGCCCAGGCGGTCACAGTTGTCTTAGACTGGGGGCTGATTCTGGTAATCTCTCCGCTGGCAGGGTACTGCTGATCCAATGTGCATGGATTTAACTGCAATAGAGAAACAGTACTGGGGAGATGCCCTGTAACCATAGCCCTACCACAGGGTGTCTGTAGCTCCATGGCAGAGTGTATGTCCGTAGCCTGGTCATGGAGTGCTTATAGCTGTAGCCCCATTATGGGGTATCTGGTTTGGTGAGTATCCTAGGTGCTGCCCATGCCTCCTTCCTTCTCCAGATCAGTTTGGCTCCTTCAGGGGTATTGGTTTTTCTGTAGCCCCATGGTGGAGTGTCTGTCTGTAGCCCCATTGCATGGTGTCTGTCTTGGTTAGGCTCCATCAGGGGTCTTGGTTTTTTTGTAGCCTTGTGCAGGGGTGTCTGTAGCTCCACTGCAGGCTGTCTGTCTTGGTTCAGCCCTTTTGGGGGTCTTGGTTGGCTCTCCCTAATTAGTAGGAGGAGTCTTGGTTCAGCAGACATCTCAGTCAGGGAGATTTCTCAGACAGAAAATAGGATAGTTTAGAAAGGATACTCTTGGAGTTCTTGGTTAGGGATCTGG
The DNA here is from genome assembly GCF_001698545.2 of Rhinopithecus bieti. Lineage (NCBI taxonomy): Eukaryota > Metazoa > Chordata > Mammalia > Primates > Cercopithecidae > Rhinopithecus > Rhinopithecus bieti. The sequence continues at coordinate 203,515 of NW_016813281.1, forward strand.
ATTTGGAAGGCACTCTGCCTGTCGTGTCTTTGTGTGCGTGTTTGTTTATGTGAAGGGAATCTCTAGAGTAATTGCTGACACAAGTTCAGCACGTCTAACTCAGAGAACCCTCCTTATTTGTCTGGTCACATTCAGTGAGCCCTGAAGAAATCTCAACAGGCCTGACCTGGGGAGACTATCCATTTTTCGTCTTACCCAGCAACTACCCAATGAATTACCATTTGGAGGTCATCCCTCCCCACCTGGAGTGAATCAAAGGCAACAGGGACCAAGAGGAGAAAGTTTGAGCCTTGTTAGTTTAATATTGGGTGCTAATTGAGTTGACTAGTGTCTGTTTTGTTATATGTATTTTGCTTCGGTTGGGGTGGAAAATGTTAACTCAGTTCCCCATGCAGTCTGTTGGGCAGCATCTTGCAAAATTGGGAATCTTTTGACAATAGTTCCATAAAACAGAAAAGGGTGATTTCCTTTTGTAAAGTGGCTTGACCCCCACAGCTATGGCACAGTGAGCAGTGTCATCAAAAACCGCTCCATTTTTCTGGAAGCTGCAGAGAAATGGAACCCAGAAACCTGGTATGCTGGCAAAAAGGGTAAGAAATTCTTGCCAGTCAAAAGTTTCTGGTGTCTCTATCTCTCACTGTGTGTGTGTGTGTGTGTGTGTATGTGGTAAATGTCAGTATTTATCTCCTCTGCAAGGGTTTGATTAATAGGAAAAAGGATTTGTGAGACTAGTCTTAGGCTGTAGCAAATCTGGTGTACTTTGTGCTAAGAATTTTCTTTCAGTGTCATTCTGTAATGGAAAGGCGGGTATCACAGGATAGAACATGGGTTTAGGACCCCTATAAGCCTACCTTTCAAGCCAGCCTGGCAGGCTGGTCAGTTGCAAACTTTGCTAGGGGTCCCTGAAACCAATACTGGATGAAATGTCTTTATCTTGTTTTATGTCCTTAAGAGCTTAACCTTGTGACCATGTGGTGATACTTTCCCTTGATTTCTACCATCCAGAAGACATGTGACTTTAGTAATCTTATGGGAATAAAGACAGTTTTAAAGATTAGTGGTAAAATTAAAAGGCCTCGAAATTTAGACATTTGGTCTAAATTAAGATCAGATATCAGATTTGCTAAATGTTCTAAGGTCCTAAACTGCTTCTCTGACTTTTGAAAATTGTTCAGTTTACCTACTTTGGAGCATTAGATTCTAGATAAGGCATGGGAACATGTGGATTTAGCCTGGTTCCCTAGCTATGCTGGAAAGAGTAAGACCTCATCTGCACTTGTGTCATCTCATCTGCACTAATGTCCTAGCCTGCACACCTAGTACATAATTAAAATCACCCATTTATCAGATTTTTCACCAAAAATAAAAGTTGCTAAGAGTTAAACACTGTAATATGTAATTGAGACTATGGAGAAACAGCTTGACATACAAGGTTGCAAGGTATAATAGGAAAGCAGAATATGGTTTTGGTGGGAGATCAAAAGAAGGCATGGGGATATGGTTTTTGTGAAAGAAAATGTAATTTTGTGTAATTCAGAGGATTTTAAAGACTGTCTTAACCTAAAAGAGTAAAAGGACAAAACTGAAAGTTTAAGCAAGTTGAAAAGGGTGTGTGAAGGGTTGATCCTTTAAAAAAGTTCTGGGGGTACAAGCAAGTTGGCTAAGGTTTGAAGGGGATTATTTCGTTTTTTCTGTAGGTTGAACACTAAAATAAAGGCACACTGATGTGGGGCCAGAATCTGGGCCCATGTGTCCGAGTAACAGGGTTTTCTTAGAAAATTTATCTGCTGTTTAACAGAAAATTATAAAGAGATCTAAAAGTTCACAAAATCTTACCTTATGGTAAAACTGATAAAAGTGGATGGATTTATAAAATTTTATTTAAAACTAGCTTTAGCATTAAAGATACACTAATAAAACAAAATTTTCTCTTTTGAAAAGGTTTGAAAAAAGGTTTTTAGTGTAATATTGAGAGACAATGAAAGAATTTTTGCTTGCGTTTTAAATAAACTACAAAGAAACTGGGGGAAGAGGGGAGAGAGAAGAAACAGATTCAGTTGGCCCTCAGGGTGTCTTCAATTGGGTCTAATATGTTCGTTTGGAAAGCGAGTCTCCTATCAGAGTAAAGGGTTTTTCTTTTTAAAAATTTTGAGTTACAATTTGGCCAAATGAATGACTTATGGTGACCTGAAATTCTATTTTGTGATATCCAGTGTTTTAAACCTTTGATATTTAACAAACTTTCCAAAATCAAATTATGAAGTATGTCTTTTTTCCCTGACCCCTAATATTAACCTTTTAGATATTATGGTCCTCCTAAAGCCCAAAATGACGCACTTGATTTATTTGGTAAAAAATCATAAAAAGAAAACTTCAAATATGAATGTAAATTGGCTTTCTTTGTGCTATATTTGTGTAAATGTGTTATAAGTATAATTCTAGATATAACTTATTTATGGTCCAGTAATAATTATGTTAAATTATTGGTTGCGCACAAAAGTAACATATTTCCGTTGTCAATTTTGTCTTTACCTGTGGCCTAACCTAAGACTTGTAATAAGCCAGACAAGTTGTTGTCTTGCTTTGATCGCCTCTTTAAATGTGATTTTATAATCAGCACTTGTAAACCTAACAGATGTTCTTAATGCAGTCTGATAACTTGAAGATTGTGACATAGAATAAGGGAAAATAACTTTCAGGAACTCTCATGGGAGAGCTGATATGTCCTTGAAAGTATCAAGCAAAACAGGAGTTAACTGAATGGACTGAACTAAGAGAAAATGAAGGCCCAGGTGTGGTGGCTCATGCCTGTAATCCAGCACTTGGGAGGCGCGGAGGCAGTGGATCACCTGAGGTTGGGAAGTTCGGACCAGCCTGACCCATTATTGAGAACCCGTCTCTACTAAAAATACAAAAAATAGTTGGGCATGTGGCGCATGCCTGTAATCCGCAGCTACTTGGGAGCTGAGGCAGGAAGAATCACTGAACCGACGGGAGGCAGAGGTTGCAGTGAGCTGAGATCCGTAGCCATTGCAACTCCAGCGCTGGGGCAAACAAAAGGCGAAACTCCCATCTCAAAAAAAAAAAAAAAAAAAGAAAGAAGAAAGAAAAGAAAGAAAGAAAAAGAAAGAAAGAAAGAAAATGGAAGTAAACTTTTTTTAAAAAATTTTTTGCTAAAATGTTGCTGATCCTTGTTGTTTTCCAGAGCCAAGAACTTTCCTTTTGAGCTATTTACAACTTTTAACCATTAAGTAAAACATACTCCTGTTAACAAAATTTGGAGCATATTTGCTTCTCTGTACCTGATTTCTCCAGAATATAAAAACTGTGAATCTTCTCAACTTATGGCAGTATAGTTATTTGCATAAGTACAATAAGAATCTGTTTTCCTTAACAGGATACAACTAGAGAAACTAGTTATTTTACCAAGGCTTTGAGTGGAATGGAGTGCTTTCCTTTAAGGAATCAAACTTGACTTATAGCACCAATCAAATCCCCTTGGGAAAACTGGTGTCATACCTTGTCTACACAGGCCCTGTGCAGGGTTCCTGACCTGTGGTAAGTAAAGAATGTCACTTTCTGACAGGCCCAGGAGCCCCAAGTTATCTTCGGACCTCAAGAGGAGAGGAATTTACCCAACTTAGAGGTATTTGAGGGTACAAATCCATGGCTGGGCATGGCTTTTAAAAAGTCTTATCTGAGATTTCTTAGGGAACAGAGTTCCATCAAAACCTATGGGGAAAACGATTATTCTTGCTGCATTTTATGCAAATAATCAGGCCAAGTATAATAAGACTAAAGTTTGTTTTGCAAATAAATCAGTCCTATCATGATTTATGTTTAATAAAATGGGTACTAGAAAGAGAACAATTATGCTTTACAAAAACTATAGTACATCTGTTTTTTAGCTGTTCTTAAGGTTTTTTGGGGTTTTTTCCCTGCAGTTTGGACTAAATCCCAAATTCTTGGCAGGCTACCAGTCCCCATACTAATGCTTTCAAATCTTTACTTTTAAAACTGAGAATTGCACCCCTTAATCTTAATATTCCTGATTTACCTTATAGTACACTATTCTCTTAAATGCAGTACTAAAACTATATATGACAATACTAACTCCTTTGTCATGCAAGCCTTGGAACCCCAGCCAGGCCTGCGTGAGTACATTCAGACAGTTGCAAAGCAGTTCCACTACTCCTGCCTTGGGGTAACACCTACCCCCATTATGCCCCGGTCAGCAGGAAGAAATTACAGCAGTATTCACCCTTTTCTCATTTTCATTAACCAACACCTTACTTCAAGGTGTTAACAAAACCCAAAGGTGGGAATTGAAACCGCCAGTGCAAAATAATACAACAGACAGTTTTGAAAGAGATCTGACCTAACCAACTCCATCCTATTTCTAACCTCTAAGCTGTTCTTGTTTATTCCTGCGCATAGGCTAAATACCTTTGGGAGGAACTTAGTTTAAAACTTAGTTTATAGTTTAATACAAAGACGTTAAAAACGGCCCTTTCCCCAAACAAATTCCTTTTTACTAGGGGACTAGACTGCTTTTGTAGGATTAACAAATTAGTCAAAATATTACAAAGTATTGTTTAAGAGTCATGCAGCTGGACGCTACAAGATTGTGACCTCGACAAATTGCTCCTGGGGATAAAATCACTATTGTAAAACCTAAGACCAGTGCTTGAGATATTCTGCAGACCCTACATTCAGTGGATCCGCTGGTACCACCCAAATAGATAAATTGGCTCCTCTGATCTTGTGGTCCCCACCCAGGAACTGACTCAGTGCAAGAAGGCAGCTTCAACTCCCTGATTTCATCTCTGACCTGACCAAACAGCACTCCTGGCTCACTGGCTTCCCCCAACCCACCAAGCTGTCCTTAAGAGTGGAGGTTGCAGGCCGGGCATGGTGGCTCAAGCCTGTAATCCCAGAACTTTGGGAGGCCGAGACGGGCGGATCACGAGGTCAGGAGATCGAGACCATCCTGGCTAACATGGTGAAACCCCGTCTCTACTAAAAAATACAAAAAACTAGCTGGGCGAGGTGGCAGGCGCCTGTAGCTTACTCGGGAGGCTGAGGCAGGAGAATGGCGTAAACCCGGGAGGCGGAGCTTGCAGTGAGCTGAGATCTGGCCACTACACTCCAGCCTGGGCGACAGAGCGAGACTCCATCTCAAAAAAAAAAAAAAAAAGAGTGGAGGTTGCAATACTTAAAACAGACAAAATAGACATTAAGTAAAAAACTTTAACAACAGAAAAAGAGATTCGTTACATAATAAAAAAGGGGTCAATTCTTCAAGAGAATATAACAATTTAACAAATATATGTGGTCAGGCGGTGGCTCATGCCTGTAATCCCAGCACTTTGGGAGGCCAAGGTGGGCGAATCACTTGAGGTCAGGAGTGCAGGACCAGCCTGGGCAACATGGAGAAACTGTCTCTACTAAAAATACTAAAATTAGCCAGGTATGGTATCTGGCACCAGGAACCCCAGCTGCTTGGGAGGCTGACGCAGGAGAATTACTTGAACCTGGGAGATGGAGGTTGTAGTGAGCCGAGATCCTGCCACTGCACTCCAGCCTGCGTGACAGAGTGAGACTCCATCCCAAAAACAAAAAAACAAAACAACAAACAAAATTTATATATATACACTTACATATATGTACCTAACACTGAAGGACCTAAATATAAAGAAAATATTAACAAATTTGAAGGAAGAAATAGAAAGCAACACTATAATATTAGGAGACTCCAATAGCTCTTTTTTCAACAATGAATATATCATCCAGACAAAATATAAACAGGCAAATAATGGTCTTGAACTACACTTTAGACTAAATAGACCCAACGGATCCATATAGAACATTCTATCCAATAGCACCAGAATACAAATTCTTCTCAAGAATACATAGAACATTCTCTGGATATATCACATGTTGGCCCATAAAAATAAATCTTAACTAATTCCAAAAGATTGAAATCATATCAAGTATCTTTCCTAACCACAATGGTTTGTTGGGTGTTTTTATCATGAAAGGGTGTGGAGTTTTGTGAAAGTCTTTTTCTGTATTACTTGGGGTGATCATGTGATTTTTTTTCCTTTACTCATTCACTATGGTATATTACATGATCAATTTGTTTAATGTTGAACCATCCTTATATTACAGGACTAAATCCCACTTGGTTGTGGTATATAATCTTTTAACATACATCTAAATTTGATGTGCTAGTATTTTCTTGGGTATTTTTACATCCGTGTTCATAAAGGATATTGATATATAGTTTTCTTATCCTATAGTGTCTCTGTCTGGCATTGGTATCAGGGTAATGTTGGCATCATAGAAAGAGGAAGTGTTCCTTCCTCTTCAATATAGGCATGATTCACTTAACAAAGGGGATACATTCTGAGAAATGCATTGTTAGGTGATTTCATCACTGTGTAAACATCACAGGGTATACTTATACAAATCTAGAGGACAGAGTCTACTATACAATCCAAGGCTGTGATATAGCCTACTGTTCCTAGACTATAAATCTCTACAGCATGTTATTATACTGAATACTATATGCAACTGAATACAATGATAAGTATTTGTGTATCAAAGCATACCTAAACATATTAAAGGTAATGTATTATGCCATAACATTATGACAGCTATGACATCACTAGGCAATAGGAATTTTTCAGTTCCAGTATTATCTTATGGGACCACCATCATATAAATGGTCCATCATTGATTGGAAAGCATTATGTGGTGCATTACTATATTTTGAAAAAGTGTGAGAAGGATTGTGATATGGTTTGGCTGTATCCCCACCCGAATCTCATCTTGAATTGTAGCTCCTATAATTCCCACGTGTTGTGAGTGGGACCTGGTGGGAGATAACTGAATCATTGGGGTGGTTCCCCCATACTGTTCTCATGGTAGTAAATAAGTCTCACGAGATCTGATCGTTTTATAAGAGAAAACCTCTTTCAATTGGCTCTCACTCCCTCTTTGCCTGCTGCCATGTGGAATGAGCCTTTCACCTTCCGCCATGATTGTGAGACCTCGCCAGTCATGTGGAACTGTGAGCCCATTCATTCAATCTCTTTTCCTTTGTAAATTACCCAGTGTCAGGTATGTCTTTATCAGTAGCATGAAAACAGTTTGCTATACAGATTGGTATTAAGTCTTCTTTAAATGTTTGGTAGATTTCACCAGTTAAGTCTTTAACTTCAGGACTTTTGTCACAAGATTTTTTTATTACAATCCCTTACTAGTTATAAGTCTTTTCAAATTTTCTATTTCATGACCTAGTCTTGGTAGGTTTTGTTTCTAGGAATTTGTATATTTCACCTAGGGTTACCCAATTTCTTGGTGTAGAACTGTTCATAGTATTCTCACAGTATGATCTTTTTTACTTCTGCAGAATCAGTAGTAATGCTCCCACTTTCATTTCTGATTTTAGCAATTTGAGTCTTGTCTCTTTTTTTCTTAATCAATCGATCTGACTAAAACTTTGTCAATTTTGCTTTAAAAAGCCAACTTTTGGTTTATTGGATTTTTTTTTCTATTATCTTTTTTACTATCTCTGCTCCAGTATTTATTATTTCCATCCTTCTGCTAGCTTTTGGTTTAGTCTTTTTTTTTTTTTTCAATAGTGCCTTAAGTTGTTAAGTCAAAATGTTGATTTGAGACCTTTCCTGTTTTTTAAGGTAAGTGTCTACAGCTATAAATTTCCACCTTAGCGCTGCTTTCACTGCATCCTGTAAATTTTGGTATGTTTTGTTGTCATTTTATCCATCTCTAAGTATTTTCTAATTTCCCTCATGATTTGGCAGGGTGCAGTGGCTCACCTCACACCTGTAATCCCAGCACTGTGGGAGGCCAAGGCAAAAGGACTTCTTGAGCCGAGACGATAGCTGAGACTAGCTTGGGCAACACAGTCAGACCTCATCACTCCAAAAAGTTTTTAAAACTAGCCAAGCATGGTGGTGCACACCTGGAGTCCATGCTACTCAGGAGGCTTAGGTGAAAGGATCACTTGAGCCCAGGCGGGGGAGGCTGCACTGAGCTGAAACTGCACCACTGTACTCCATCCATCTTGGGCAAGAGAGTGAGACTCTGTCTCAAAAAAAAAGAGTGCCATTTTATTTCCATAAATGTGAGAATTTTCCAATTTTACTTCTGCTAGTAAGTCTAACTCCATCCTGTTATGGTCAGAGAAGATACTTTGTATGATATCTCTTTTAAATCTGAGGCAAAATTTGTGTCCTAAAACATGATCTATCCTGGGAAATGTTCCATGTATAACTGAGAAGAATTTGAAAAGAAAAAAGAAAAAGGAAACAGTACCAGCCCTTTAAATCTCTTGGAAGTCACTTGTCAAAAGAAGAGCAGTTTGAAACAATGGTAGAAGGTATAACAACAATGGCTGCCCACTTCTTTGTCTGGAAATCTGTGATCAGAAGTAGCAATCAGCAATCAGAGGACACATCCCCAATATTTGGAGAACAGGCTCCTCTCTTCTGCAATGTGGGTGCAAACTGCTCCAGGAATATGTACATGGCTGACTATCATGAGGCTGGGTGTGAGAGATAGGAAGCTGGTACTGTGCTAAGAGCTGAAACTGACCAAAACTAACTATATTTATTGTCTAAACCTTTTCCTAGAAACTGTAAGCATTAAACAGTCTCCAGAGTTCCAAAATAGTCACATTAGATTCTACCAGTGCAACTGTTGTCTAGGTGGGGAGACAGATTCCCACTGCTTCCTACTCAGCCTCTTCCCATAATCCTCCAATAGATTTTTTTTTTTTTTTTTGAGACGGAGTCTCGCTCTGTCACCCAAGCTGGAGTGCACTGGCCAGATCTCAGCTCACTGCAAGCTCCGCCTCCCAGGTTCATGCCATTCTCCTGCCTCAGCCTCCGGAGTAGCTGGGACTACAGGCGTCCGCCACCTCGCCCGGCTATTTTTTTGTATTTTTTAGTAGATACGGGGTTTCACCGTGTTAGCCAGGATGGTCTCGATCTCCTGACCTTGTGATCCACCCGTCTCGGCCTCCCAAAGTGCTAGGATTACAGGCTTGAGCCACCGCACCCGGCCTCAATAGATTTTCTTAAATAAATTTTCCTTTATTTGCTACATGACCTTAGGACCATTTCCAGAGACTTAAAATACTTGAGCATCTCACGCTATCATTTCAGAAGTCATGTTTGACTATATTATTTTCTCTTCTTCACAGTATTAAACAAGGCTTGCATTCCTGGGATAAAGTCCACTTGGTCACAGCATATGATCTATTTTGTATATTGCTAGATTCAATTTGCTAATATTTTGTTAAGGATATTTTTATTGTCTTCAATGGGAACACTGGCCTTTTTCACCCCCTGTACGTGTTTGCCTGATTTTAGGGTGAGAATAATGCTGGCCTCATAATTAGTTGGAAAGTATTCCTCCTCCTCTATTCACTAAAAGACTTTGTGAACGATCAGCTACAGATAGATTAGCGCTGTAGGGATTCAAAAGAAAACACTGTGTCTTGAGAGGACTGATACAGTTGGTGAAATCTCACCTGCTAAAGCCAGTCTTAGGAGGGGTGAAGAAATACCATAACAAAGGGAACAAATACGAGAAATTTTAAAACAAACCAAGGAAATAAGCTGCCTACTTTGCCGTAACTCAGCAACTTGTGGTACATTGGTAATAAGCTACTAAAACATGATGATAGAAACATATAAGGAATTTATATCTCCAACTTTCAATTACTTCATGAAGAATAATCACACTGCTATAATCTTACTAAAGTAAATAGATTAAGTAAATGGATTGTACCATTCTTCACTTATACAATGTGAACATGGTATCACTACATGCTATTTAACTTTTGAATAACAGAGAAGGCATTTGATATTCTTCTGGCCTGTGAAAAGTAAGAGCTCACTTTTTTTATATTTAGAGAATATCCAACATAAGGCCATTTCACTAACATATGCTGTAAATGTCAAACACTTGCTCTCTTAGTTTTCTTTGCAGCCAGGGAAAGGCACATGACCTAACCTATGTCAATCAGCCATCAGCTGAAGCATGAATGGGTAACTGGAAGCAACAGTCAAATCCAATTTTCAAAGCACATTCTGGCTTCTACAGCTGTATCAACATCTAAAAATACAATCTAATGCATAGTGACAGAAAGCATATCAGTGATAGCTGACAGAGGGAGGCACATGGGGAAGAGCAGGAGGGAGATTACCAAGAGGTAATAGGAAATTATTAGAGTTGATGAATATGATATTATCTTCAAAAGTGACTCCATAGGTGTTTAGATATGTCAAAGCTTTTCAAATGTGTGTAGTTTTATTTTTTATTTTTATTATTATTTTAGACTCAGGAGGTACATGTCCAGGTTTGTTACATGGGTATATTGCTGAGGTTTGAACTTCTAATGATCCCATCTTCCAAGTAGTGAACACAGTACCCAATAGGTGGTTTTTGAACCCTTACCCCACTTCCTCACTTCCCTCTGTAGTTTTTAATATGTGTAGTTCATTGTGTGTAAATTATATCTTTTTTAATACCTTTTTGAAATAAAGAAAAGATAGGGAAAAGCCTTTGTTCCAGGGGTAAGGCAGTAATCCTTTAGATACACACCAAAAAACACAACTGGCCAGGCACAGTGGCTCACAGTGGCTCACGCCTGTAATCCCAGCACTTTGGGAGGCAGAGGCAGGCAGATCACCAGAGGTCAGGAGTTCGAGAACAGCCTGGCCAACATAGTGAAACCCCGTCTCTACTAAAAATACAAAAAAATTAGCTGGATATGGTGGCGTGAACTTGTAGTCCCAGGTGGCATGTGCCTGGAGGCATGAGAATCGCTTGAACCCGGGCAAGCAGAGGTTGCAGTGAGCCAAAATCGCACCACTGCACTCCAGCCTGGGTGACAGAGCGAGACTCCAACTCAATTAAAAAAAAAATCCACACAATTTAAAAAATTGATGAAATTGTTAAACCTCAGTTTTTTTGAAATATAAAGTAATAAAAAAGCCACAGATTGAAAGAAAAACATTTGCAAATCATATAACTGAAGGACTTGTATCCAGATAGATTTTTTAAAATCTCTAAACCAAGAAAATTGAATTTAAAATAAAATCCAACTTAAAAAATGGGCCAAAGAGTTGAACAAGTACTTTACCAAATAAGATATACAGATGGAGAATGAGCTCATAAAAATGTTCAATATTCTAATTCATTAGACAAATGAAAGTTAAAACTACGAGATGCCACTACACTGTAGTCCAATGGTTAAAATTAAATCACTTGTCCCTTCCTAGATGTTAGCAGGATATGGAGGCAATGGACCTCACTCTACTTGAAGAAATGTAAAATGGTGTACAATATATTTGAAAAATACTTTGGCAGTTTATTCCAAAAGTTAACTACATACATATATATAGTTAAATAAGTCCAGGCCATTCAACTTCTACAAATTTAACCAAGGGAGATGAAATCATATGTTCACTTGACACAAATATTCATAGTAACTTAATTTATAATAGCCAAAAAACTAAAACAACCGAACATTCATCAACAGGTGAACAGATCAAGTGTGGCATATACATATAAATGGAATACTATTCAGCAATAAAAGATGAATTATTAATCCGTGCAATAACAAAGACAGATCTCAAAATAATTACACTGAGTTAAAGAATCTAGATAAAAAAGAATATTGTATGACTCCATTTAGGTAAAATTCTATAAAATACAAACTGATCTTATATTAGTTTCACAGGGCTGCTGTGACAAATTACCAGAATCATGGTGGTTTTAAACAACAGAGATTTATTCTGTTGCAGTTCTAAAGGCCAGGGTCCAAAATCAAAGTGGTGGCAGGATTGGTTCATTCTGGAGGCTCTGAAGGATAATGTATTCTGTGCCTTTTGCCTAGCTTCTGGTGGCTGCCAGCAATACTTTGCATTCCTTTGCTTCTAAATGCATTATTCCAATCTCGACCTCCATCACATCACCTCCTCTTTATGTCTCCTCCCCTCTCTTCTAAGGATATTTGACATTGGATTTAGGGCCCATCCTAATGCAGGATGATCTCATCTGAAACCCTCAATTACATTTGCAAAGATTTTTTTTCCAAATAAGGTACCATCCACAGGTTATGGATAGACATATCTTTTGGGGTGGGGGCACCATTCAACCCACTACAAAGCTCTAGTGACAGAAAGCACATCAGTGGTTATCTGGAGATGGGGAGGGATTAGAGGAAAGAATTACAAAGAGCCATGAGAAAACTTCTAGGGTGATAGATATATCCACTATCATGACTGTGGTAGTGACTTCATGGATATAAATGTATATTAAAAGTTATCGAAGTGTATACTTTGTGACAAGAATATCATAATTTCTCACGTCTGAGTCTCTGAATACAACCATCAAATATAACCTAAGTAAGTAACCATAAATTCCAACACGATAGAAGAAATAGTTTTAAAAAGATGTGGAATTGAGAAAGGATAGCAGATGACTGAGTTATAAATTAATAAATGACAGAGACTAAGGAAGAACGAGTTCTGCTACCCCAAAAGGGAAGACAGGTAAATCAGACAGTTTAAAATTAGTTCCCTAAGCATTGTCTTCTACACAGACCCTAACACAAATATTGGTGGAGTGAGTCAATGGATCAATGAAGCACTAATTCAGAGTTCCCTGTGTTAACTAGGAAGTGGTATTTATAGATCCAGGCCAGTTTGGGTGCTTGTTGGGACAAAGTAAGGCACACAGAACCTCAAAGAAGGCTGCAAAAACAAACAGTAATAGTTACCTTCTAAAGCGGACTGTATGTACAGTACGACAAACCAGATTTCTATAGTAACATTAGCAAACATAAGATCAAATAAATTAAGGTTTCCACTTGAACTCTCATTTGCCAAGAAAAAAATTTTACATGGTGCAGACTAGAGGAGGAGGAAAAGTTAGAAGAAAGAATAAGACGAAAAGAGTAGGAACCTCCAAAGGCTGGCCCCTTCTAAGCCTCTTACAATACCTATAATTTGGTGATGTGCTGAAAAATATGCTGAACATAAAATTCCTGCCATATTGTTTAGAAACCACCAAATACAATACATATGCAAAAGGCATTTTTTTCTATTCCATAGAAAGCTCAAAGTCATATATATATATGCAAATAGCTGTAGATTTATCTGTGAATAAACTTCATAATGTTATTATATGAAAAATATATTACACATTAAAGGACCAAAAAATAATCCTTGAGAAAGATCAAACATCTTAATGAGGGAGATTTACTAAGCAGCAACCATTTGTTCTAGTGTACTGAGTTTAATTCACATGACTAGCAGCTTGATTTGGCAGTCTCAATGCATAAGACAAATAATTCACAAAAGTTTGACAATATTATTTTTAGCTCGCATGCTTCTTGGATTCAGCCCACAAATGCTTCTGCTTTATGCTACTCTAGGGACTCCATTCAGATACAAATACATTTGTTAGCGACTGGGAGGCTGAGGGAGGCACTCAGTGCACACAACATGATATTGTGAGAATCCAAATTTATCATCTTATTAGGGTAGACACTTAGAATAATTAAAAAAGGACTGTTGTTGCTTCTACATGGACTCAATGAAATAAGATGGTATAATTCAGACCACATAACATTATGTACTAGAAGTGTGTTTCTAGTAAGGGTTATGATTACCAATGATCATTAGCTAATAAGTTTAACAATTTAATTGATCTCCCTTTGATAAAGCAATGTTTGAGAATGGTCACCTAAAACATCTTGTTAAATGTAAACCGTGTTTTCACATACCTTGATTATATTATGAAGCACAAAACATTTTTATTTTTCATGAGGGAGAACTATATCTAAAATTAGAACTTAACACAAACATGTGAATCAATTGTTTCCCCAACTACTTCCAAACAAAATATTTCAAATTCCTCACAAGATTCTACAAACCCATGAGTACAAGCTCTAATCTTGACACTGAATTTGGATCATCTCCATGGAGGAAATCCACGAACCAGATGTGGATTTATTCTTCCAGATGTATTTCACATGTATGAGGAAAATAAAACATTTCTTCACTGCCTTTGAGGCCACTTAAAATACACTAGATAAAATAGCAAAAGGAAATCCTACAAATCTTGAGTCTTCCACTGTTCTGAAGGAATCATTTATTGAATTATTACTAAATTAACCAAACTACATATAGAGTAGTTTTCATATTATCAATGCACATTAAAGTTACTAGTAAATCAGAATCAACTTAACATCATTTTTATAATCCACCATTTTTCTTGGTATTCAGTAGCCATACTAATTAAAACAGAAATTTTTAAAACAATTTTTGCTTTCATATTATTTGCAAATTAAAGAAAAAATGTATTCCTTCAGTTTTAACTAAAATGTCATGACTTCAAAATCTAAAATAAACTTCTATGCACAGAGAAAACACGGATCTACATTGGCAAATTAATGATCACAACAAAATTTAATAAAATTAGTAATATGCCTGGATCTAATTGCATGATCTCAAAATTTCAAATTACTTTAAAATACCAATGACACGAGTTTTAAAAGCTATAAATTTAATATCACAAAACCAACCTCCATCATATTAAGAGTTCAACTAACTAGAAACAAACAAAAACGGTTCTGTTGGCACATATATTTCCTTTGCCCTCTACCAGAGATCTTTCAAATGCTTAACAACTCTTTTTAAATGTTAAAGAAAGTCAAATCAGGAAAATGGATGATCTAGTTGAAATGTTTAATTTTACCCAGGAAAAGAATGTACACATATACTATTTAGTTATAATAGTTGTAAACAGGTATAACGATACTTATTTTATATGAAAATTGTTTAATTTACCAAGACACAGTAGCTAGTCATATATCAATGCAAATTATAAGAGTATAAATATACACATACAACCACATTAAACTGAATTAACTTTTGTACAGCTTAGGTTGTCAAGGATTTAATAAGAATGATAAAATTATTATATGCTGGCATAAAAATGAATATTTTAAATTTAGTAACCCATTTTAATTTAATAAAAATATGATTTAAAATGATTTCACAGAAACACTTCATGCTTACTCCAAAAATTAAAGTTCTAAACAAAAAGAAGAAACTTTTCCAGTTAAGAAATATTTTATAAATAATTACTTTTTAATTTATGGAAGAGGGATGGTTTCCCATATGCATCAGAAGTAAATGCGAAGTAGTCGGCAAGAATGTATGTTTTTTGTTTTGTTTTTTGTTTCTTTTAAGAATGTATGTTTTAGGCTTCAGTAAAGTTGTACAATCACTCAAATCATAGCAATAGTATTTTGTTTCCAATACTATAAAAAAATCAGAAGTAGATCATTTTCATAAACACATATTTATTTAATGCATAATTTTGGTGTGTGTCAATAACTCTAGAGCTTTAAGAATTTCTGTCTAGAAAAAAGTAACTGTAGTTGGATTTTAAATACAAATAAATTAAGAACAAAAATTTTACTTGACTGGGCACAGTGGCTCATGCCTTTAATCCTAGCACTTTGGGAGGCACAGGGGGGCAGATAACTTGAGGTAAGGAGTTCAAGACCAGCCTAGCCAACATGGGGAAACTGCATCTCTACTAAAAATATGAAAAATTAGCTGGGCGTGGTGGTGCACGCTTGTAATCCCAGCTACTCGGGAGGCTGAGACAGGAGAATCGCTTGAACCCGGAAGACAGAGTTTGCAGTCAGCTGAGATCACACCACTTCACTCCAGCCTGGGTGACAGAGTGTGACTCAGTCTCAAAAACAAGCAAACAAACAAACAAACAAAAAACCTTAGAATTCTGTTAGAGACGTTTTGTTTCACGATTTAACAAATTCTAACAAGGGCAAATCTCCTATTTCAGAGGAAACCAGTTATAAGCTGTATTTAGATATCAAATTTGAATGACACAAGTTACTCTGAATCACAGAAAGATATAGTCTCTAATTTCAAGAATCAAAGTATGAATAACACCAGCCATGAACTAAATAAATGTCACATTCTACACATGATAAAGCTTGAACCCTTGATTTCTAAAACACATCTGGTCTTTCCTTTATTTAAACTCTTGACAGCAAAATAAAANAATTTTACCCAGGAAAAGAATGTACACATATACTATTTAGTTATAATAGTTGTAAACAGGTATAACGATACTTATTTTATATGAAAATTGTTTAATTTACCAAGACACAGTAGCTAGTCATATATCAATGCAAATTATAAGAGTATAAATATACACATACAACCACATTAAACTGAATTAACTTTTGTACAGCTTAGGTTGTCAAGGATTTAATAAGAATGATAAAATTATTATATGCTGGCATAAAAATGAATATTTTAAATTTAGTAACCCATTTTAATTTAATAAAAATATGATTTAAAATGATTTCACAGAAACACTTCATGCTTACTCCAAAAATTAAAGTTCTAAACAAAAAGAAGAAACTTTTCCAGTTAAGAAATATTTTATAAATAATTACTTTTAATTTATGGAAGAGGGATGGTTTCCCATATGCATCAGAAGTAAATGCGAAGTAGTCGGCAAGAATGTATGTTTTTTGTTTTGTTTTTTGTTTCTTTTAAGAATGTATGTTTTAGGCTTCAGTAAAGTTGTACAATCACTCAAATCATAGCAATAGTATTTTGTTTCCAATACTATAAAAAAATCAGAAGTAGATCATTTTCATAAACACATATTTATTTAATGCATAATTTTGGTGTGTGTCAATAACTCTAGAGCTTTAAGAATTTCTGTCTAGAAAAAAGTAACTGTAGTTGGATTTTAAATACAAATAAATTAAGAACAAAATTTTACTTGACTGGGCACAGTGGCTCATGCCTTTAATCCTAGCACTTTGGGAGGCACAGGGGGGCAGATAACTTGAGGTAAGGAGTTCAAGACCAGCCTAGCCAACATGGGGAAACTGCATCTCTACTAAAATATGAAAATTAGCTGGGCGTGGTGGTGCACGCTTGTAATCCCAGCTACTCGGGAGGCTGAGACAGGAGAATCGCTTGAACCCGGAAGACAGAGTTTGCAGTCAGCTGAGATCACACCACTTCACTCCAGCCTGGGTGACAGAGTGTGACTCAGTCTCAAAACAAGCAAACAAACAAACAAACAAAAAACCTTAGAATTCTGTTAGAGACGTTTTGTTTCACGATTTAACAAATTCTAACAAGGGCAAATCTCCTATTTCAGAGGAAACCAGTTATAAGCTGTATTTAGATATCAAATTTGAATGACACAAGTTACTCTGAATCACAGAAAGATATAGTCTCTAATTTCAAGAATCAAAGTATGAATAACACCAGCCATGAACTAAATAAATGTCACATTCTACACATGATAAAGCTTGAACCCTTGATTTCTAAAACACATCTGGTCTTTCCTTTATTTAAACTCTTGACAGCAAAATAAAAAAACCTGAGAGTAAAGAGGGCATTTACCACCTGATATGGTTTGGCTGTGTCCCCACCTAAATCTCATCTTGAATTGTAACTCCCACAATTTCCATGTGTTGTGGAAGGAACCCAGTGAGAGGTGATTGAATTACGGGGGCGGGTCTTTCCTGTGCCATTCTCATGATAGTGACTGAGTCTCACAAGATCTGATGATTTTTAAAATGGGAGTTTCCCTGCACAAGCTCCCTCTTTGCCTTATCAGCAGTGTGAAATGGGCTAATATACTACCAGACAAGGATAATGCAACCTTTAATAAGTCAGTTAGCAAACATATCTTTGGGGAAAATAAAATTTGTCAGGCTCAAGAAACAGAACACAGAAGCAAAAGGTAAGATCAGGGAAAGCAAAATCATGTAAATCTGACTCTGACACAGCTCTTTAAATAATAAGAAGTACATTAAAGAAAATAATATGAGAATGTTCCTTATTAAAAGGAAAACCTACTGAAGTATGCTGAAAACAGAATGAAAAATAAATAGGAAAGAAGTGCATTAAATATGTGTACTTATGATGGAGAACAGAAAACAATTTTTCTATCATCTCTCCTGAATTATTTCTAAAAGTAAAAAAACAAAAAACCTAGGTAGT
>NW_016813281.1:222771-332151 GCF_001698545.2 Rhinopithecus bieti
AAAAAAAAAAAAAAAAAACTCTTGTATCTCATAGAGATCATTCTCTTGTTTTGTTTATTTGCTGTTGTTGTTGTTTTTGAGACAGGGTCTCACTCTGTTGCCCAGGCTGTAGTGCAGTGGATCAATCTCAGCTCATGCAGCCTCCGCCTCCTGGGCTTACGCGATCCTCCCATGTCAGTCTCCCAAGTAGCTGGGACCAGAGGTGCACACCACCACATCTGGCTGATTTTTTTATTTTTTGTAGAGACGGGGTCTCACTATGTTGCCTAGGCTCATCTCAAGTCCCTGGGTTCAAGCAGTCCTCCCACCTTAGTCTCCCAAAGTGCTGGGATTACAGGCATACGCCACTACACCTGGCTGAAACCATTTTCTAAGAACAACATACATGTTCAAAGTGACACACATTAAAAATCTTAAGTATTTAAACCTGAAATATTTGCAGAGAATAAATAATAAGATATAAAAATATAAACAAACTTGTTTCATCTGATATTTTCTATAGGAATTATGATAGTTCGAATACTGAGAGCAAATATAATTATGAAAGACTTCTAAATATTTTACAACATTAAGATATTACTATATTTATTTTCAGGCAAATATTTATTGAGACCATAACACATGCCAGGTATTTCACTATAAAGACAAAAGATGTAGCTGGCAAATAAGAAAAACATGGTTCTTGCCCTTATAAAGGTTACTTTTTAGTGGGGCAGTGAAACATACATTAGGTAGAGATGTGTGGTAAATGCCACTCAGAAAAATTATTCAATTTTACATTTTCTGGAAATATTAATAGAAGTTTTGGGAAAATTCACAAATAAAATGTATGAGACTGGTGTTTCTCTTACATGCAGTTAAAAAAAAATGAGTCAATGTCTTTAAAGGTTAGAGTTAAGATTTTCTATTTGCTTTTACATTTCTCCAGAAAATTGGAAATTCTTTGTTCAAAATTTTCATAATTTTAGAATAAACTTGTTCAAAGCTGCTATTATAATTTTTAAAATCGCAACAGGTGCCTTTCACATTCCTAATATTGTTACTGTGTACTTCTCTTATTTCTTGATCAATGTCAGGAAGATTGCACAATTTCAAACAATGGTTCCACCATTTACTACTTGTGTGGCCTTAGGTAGGTTACTTCTCTGGGTCTCAGTTTCCTCAATTTTAAAAAAGGAATAAAACAGTACTTTCCCCAAAGCATTAAATTAGATAATGCATGTATTTAGAACATGCCTGGGATATAACATAATAAGTGTTCAATAAATGTTACGTATTATTTTAAGTGTAGTATTTTATTTGTATATACTTTATTTGGAACTCAGTATCTGTCTTCAATCTGAGATCTCATGTTTTTCTTTAATTTTGGAAAATATATATGCTTTATCTTCCTTTCAGATGGCATTTCTTATTCTTTCTATTCTTGGGTTCTAAAACTCCTATTAGGCATAAGTTGAAGCTTCTCATTCTGTCTTCCATGTTCTTAACATTTCTCTTCCTTTCCTCTTTCTTTATATCTGCATGCTGTTTTCTAGGTGACATCCTCAAATCTTCCTTCAGATTATGTAAGTCTGTCTTTGCATGATCATAAAATACTACACTAAGAACTACACAGTTGCACATAGAAAGAACTCAAAAGTTTGCTGAATGAAAACCAATGACATTTTAATTTCAATTACTGTATGCCTTCATTTCTACGTATTGTTTGACCTCTTTCAAATCTTCCTGTTCCTTCTGTATTGCACAGGTTTTCCATTATGATCCTATTGTCCTTTTTGTCTATAATCATTTCAAAGAAATTTGTTTCACAGTCTCTTTGAGGTTTTTCTATTATCTCCAGTTCTTGCTGTGTTTATTATCTTACTTATGTTTGCACATTCTTTTACCTGATGGTTTGTTTTCTCCTGTGCTTTATAATATCTATAACCGTCAGCAAAGGTCAGTTTATTCTGTGGGAGCCTGGTGTGCCTGGAGCTACGGAAACCCATCTACAGGGCAGTTGCATTTGGACATTTGCTTCTGCCAGGCTCCAGGAGCTCTTACTAGTTCCAACCAGGGATATGGGAAAGAGGTTCGTTCATATGCAACTCAAGTTTGTAGGAACTGTTTACGCATAATTTTTTGCTTACAGTATTTTTGATTTTGATATGAATGACTTCATCATTGTTAATGAAATTCCTGGCCTCGGTGAACAATTTAATGTTCCTTTAGATGTTTTTCTCTGAACAATATATTCAAATCATACCAGATATGTATACTACTATCCCAAGTACTGGCAGTTCTAACCTTTTCTATAAATCATCTTTTTAATAAAGGACTACAATATATTGCTGTGTATTTTTAGAAGTAATCGTGATAAAAATGATATTAAATACATTCAAGTTGTGTGCTAAGAGTTTATATAATCCTTTAAGTAAATTCAAAAAATGGTGTATTCCATGTATTCCTGGCAACCATCTTGGGAAGAAAGGGCGTGGTTTACTAATTCCATTTGAGACATGAAGATCATAAAATACTTCCAAACCTACTGTCTCACGTGCATACATAGAAATATACTACATTTCCACTTACTGTTCATTTGGAGTACACATATTTGATATTCTCGTATTGGTAATTATTCTTTCTTGTTTTCTGCTAAATTCTATATACTAAATCCTGCAACTCTTCCCACCTATTTTACTTCTTCAATTATTAACATATAACACTAATTGGCACTCCTAATCTATGAGACACGTAATGCTATAGACATCATGAAAACACTATATAACCTCAAACCTAAAACATATCTTTCACACTTTAATGTTTCTACAATCAGGATGTACCTCTTTCAATTAACGTCAAAGGAAACTTTCTGATGATCAGGTAGAAAAGTAAGTTATAATACTACTGTAAACACAATTGTGCACATAAAATACTTGTTTATTTGGGCAGAAGGCGGTGGTGGCTCAGGCCTGTAATCTCAGCACTTTGGGAGGCCGAGGTGGGCGGATTACAAGGTCAGGAGATACAGACCATCCCGGCTAACACGGTGAAACCCCAGCTCTACTAAAAAAAAAAAAAAAAAAAAAAAATTAGCCAGGCGTGATGGTGGGCACCTGAAATCCCAGCTACTCGGGAGGCTGAGGCAGGAGAATGGTGTGAATCTGGGAGGGGGAGCTTGCAGCGAGCTGAAATCAAGCCACTGCACTCCAGCCTGGGTGACAGAGTGAGACCCCCTCTCAAAAGAAAAAAAGAAAAAATATATATTTGTTTATCTGAATATTACTTTGGTTGAGGTATTTGCATTTGTATGTCATTGTGACCGAACTGTAATTCATTTAATCCCTGGTTGTCTAATTTTCTAAAAAGATTATACTGTGATACTGTTCTGAAACAGAAAGTAAGACTATACATATAAAGTTGATTGTCATATACCAGGTAAGGCATTTAATCAAATATAGTGGAAAACATGAAATCTTTAAGAACTGGTTGCTGAATTACAATGCCAGGAGAGGATTTATGCATCAGAAAAGAATCAAGATATTCTCTTCTAAATTTTCAAAATAATTGATATATTATTTTTCTAAAACATTGCATTTGTCATATTATTGCCCTGTTCAAGAATCTATAATGGTTTCTACTTGCTTCCTAATTCAAATATAAACTTCTACACAACTTTCAAGGCCCTCTATTACCTGGCTTCATCAATTTATGCAATTTTAATTGTCTTTTGTTCCTCCACAATTCTCCATGAGCTCTCTGCTTTAGTCAGATCAGTCTCTTTAAGTAAGTACCCATCTTGCTTACAACTCTGCCTTGGTCCTCACTTCCTGTGTCATCCTCTTACTAGCAGGAAAAACCCTGCCCAGGCTTCAGGCCCATTCAAGTTTTAATCTACATCATTTTGAGCTCCTATTTATAGACAGAGTCATTATTATGTAAGTTATCCATGGCATTTGTCTGCTCTTTGTTTCAAAACTATTACTTTTTCCAAATTTATGTTGAATATGGAAAACATTATTGATCATTTCTCTTTTCATTAGAGGAAATACTATTAAAAGAAAAGAGACTGTAAAGATAGAAAACTAAATTTCAGAGAAATTAAGTGAAGTGCCCAGATCAAATAGTTAAATATTTCAAGCTAGTCAAAAACCCAGGTTAGTGACCTTTTACTTTCATAGTACTGATACATGAAGAAAGGAACAAAACAAAAGATATGTATCAAATCCTGTGTCCTATTTTGCTTTTCAGCTAGCTTAATATAAAAATTAAAATCACAAATGGGGCCCATTACACATTTCTGTTTATTGCATGTTAATCCACTGACATTCCTCTTTCCTGATGAGACTGAAAGTTTATGAACTTTCAAGTGTAAGTTCACATCAATACAAATTAGGTGTGATTATTGAGAGCAGGGGAGATGGGGAGGATTAATTATGGATTTGCTTAGAGACACAAGACATATTTGAACTTGGGAAAGCAGCCTTAAGAGTCTCTCTTGGGTGCTATTTCCATGTTGTTGGTTTTTTTTTTTTTTTTTTGTCTGATTATACTTATGCAATATAACTCCATTTGGGATTTCAAGTAAAGCTGGAATGCTGTATTCTCTAAAGAATTAATACTGTTTAGTTTTTTGTTAAAACAAAGAATGTGATACTTCTGGTCAAAAGTTCTTTTTCTGGAATTCATGATAAATGAAAAGAATTTTGGCAGTTTCTATGTCATTCTGCATCTCACAAGCAACGTGCAATTCTTCATGTCACTACAACTTGGTTATTCACTGAAATAACTGATCTTATTACAAAATAAGTTAAAGAAACAAACAAAGCCTCCTTCAGTTCCTGCCTTGATTCATTATTAGAATTCACCTTTCCTTTCACCTCACCCACAATCCCAGATATTGAAGGCCAAATGTTGTTCTCTCTGAAAGACAGGACATTAGACAATTTAAACATCAGCAAATTGAGTTCAGCTATCCTTAGTCACTGACTGATGACTCGATTCCTATTTGTACATTTTTAAAGTAATACTTATGTCCCTCCCGGAAGTTCTTTTTGCATTCCAGATTACGACAGAGACTAAAGTACAACAAAGAAAAAATGCAAAAAGTCAAGTGTCAGGCAGAATAAGATCCATAAGCATACACATATGTAGGTAAGTCTGGGTCAAATTCACCAGGGTATTAATCTTTATTTTAAAATTACAAAGAATATTATCAAGTTTCGCCCAAAGAAATTTAATCCTGGCTTAGTATTAAATTTTAAAATATGGCCAGAAGGTACACGTTTCTAACATATGTAAGCAGAAAATATTTACAAAGAATTTAAATTCTATAACAATATTTGGTTGTACCATATATCCTGTTTCTAATGCCATGTGATAATCAGATGTAAAAATTGCTACCATCAATTTTCCAACTCCAATTTTAGAAGATGGATTAAATGTACCTGCTCTCCCCAAAATCAGAGATGACATAATTGAACGAGTTAAAATTTCTAAAATTTTCCTAGAGGAATTTCAAAGAAAATAAGCAATTTAAAAAGAACTTTAGAAAATCTCAAACATTTTAAAATGGTATACACCCTTTATCTCTAAATTAACTAGGGGTCATTTAGCAAATAACTATTGTCTTTACTTCTGCTGATTACCTGAAGTACCAGAAGGAAGAAAAAAAAAAAAACCAACAAAACTAAACAAACAAACAAACAAAAAAACACTCAGCATCTTCCTCTGTTAAAGTCACATCTGCAGGAAAAAGGCTACTATAAAAAGAACAATCTGCTGTTCCAAGCTCATATCCTGCCAGTAGATATTTTGCAACGCTCAGGGTAGAACAATGTTTGAAAAAAATAGTTTTATAGGATCAAATATTTAAGGTGGAAATTCCATACTCAGAATATTTAAACGGTAGTTATATTTTTAATTAATATATTTTACTAAGTCTGCCACTTAGTGTCTAAGTCTCCAATTTGTACCATGTTTTCTAAAACTTTATATGATAAAACTTGTCTCAGTACTCCCTGTTCCGCTTGTTTTTCCCAAGGACTATATTTACCATTTATGATTCTCATGAGTAAATACTAGTATGAAGAACAAAGTAGAGACAATTTTCTGGAAAAATCCAGAAAAAATTTAAAGATATATACAGATAAAAACAATAAAGGCATAAGCAACAAACACTATTCCAGTTGAACTGTACTTAATCTCCCAAAGCAAAAGTTTAAGTTAAATAAATGTTTAACTGTACACAGGTCACTGCAAGGTCAAAAACAGATTCAAAAGTTCTTAACCAAGTGATAATGCTGTTATCTTGTATACACTGGTCAAAATCATTGATAAGAGAACCTAACATTTCTGTTTTCACATATTTCTTCATTTATTAAAATGATTCTCTGATTTAAACTCTGATGGCTAAATTAATAAATAATTGCTTAGTAAATTGGAGTCTGACAGTATGCGAACCAAAGAATGTTTAATCTCCTGGAATAAAATTACTTATAGGGTCATAAAAAAATCACCTACTTAGTACCTTGTGGTTACAATTACTTATGTTTTTAAGTTTATTTCAGTGTTTCTCAACTCTGTGCTGTGGAATCAACCTGGGAGGCTTTGTAAATTTTGCAATACCAAGACTCCATCTCAAATTGTATAAATCAGAATACTTTGGCAGTCAGGCCTTAGAATCAATATTTTAAATTTTTTAATTGTGGTAAAAACATAAAATTTACCATCTTATCCATTTGTAAATGTACAGTTCAGTAGTGTTAACTAGATGTACATTGTTGTGCAACAGATCTCTAGAACTTTTTCATCCTGAAAAACTGAAACTCCACTGAACAACTCCCCATTTTCCCTTCCCTGAGCCCCTGGCAATTCCATTCTACTTCCTGATTCTATGAATTTGACTACTTCAGAGACCTGTTATAAATGAAATTATTAAGTATTTGTCTTTTCATGACTGGCTTGTTTCACACAGCATAACGTTCTCATGGTTTATCCATGTTATATTATGTAATAGGATTTTCTTCTTTTTTAAGGTTGGGTAATATTCAACTGAATATATACATCACATTTTCTTTATTCATCCACTGATAGACATATGTGTTGCTTCTACTTCTTGACTGCAGTGAATAATGCTGCCACGAATATGGGTGTGCAAATATCTTTGCAATTCTCCTTGAAGCTCTTCTGGAAATACACCCAAAAGTGGAATTGTTGGATCATATAGTAAATATAATTTTTCTAATTTTATTTTTAATTTTTTAAGGACCCTTCATACTATTTCCCACAATGGCTGTAACATGTTACATTTCTGTTAATAGGGCAAAAGGGTCTAATTTAATCCACATCCTCATTAACATTTGTTGTTTTCTATTTGTTTGTTTTTTTTTCTGTTTTTTGAGACAGTCTTGCTCTGTCACCCAGGCTGGAGTGCAGCGGCGTGATCTCGGCTCACTGCAACCTCTGCCTCCTGGGTTCAAGAGATTCTCCTGCTTCAGCCTCCTGAGTAGCTGGGATTACAGGCGTGCACCACCATGCCCAGTTAATTTTTGCATTTTTAGTAGAGACAGGGTTTCACCTTGTTGATCGGGCTGGTCTCGAACTCCTGACCTTGTGATCCACCTGCCTTGGCTTCTCAAAGTGCTGGGATTACAGGTGTGAGCTACTGTGCCTGGCCATGCCCGGCTAATTTTTTATATTTTTGGTACAGATGGGGTTTCACTATGTTGGTCAGGCTGGTCTCGAACTCCTGACCTCAGGTAATCCTGGCCTCAGCCTCCCAAAGTGCTGGGATTACAAGCTTGAGCCACCACACCCAGTCTGTTTTTTTTTTTTTTTTTTTTTTTTTTTTTGGTTGTTTGCTTGTTTTTTTAAATAGTATCCAACCTAATGGCTGTGGTGTGGCATTTCATTGTAGTTTTAATTTGCATTTCTCTAATGATTAGTGATGTTAAGAAACATCCACATAATAACATCCAGTCAGAAATATGGGATCAGCACTCAGAAGATAATGCATAGAGAGGTAATGGTTGAAATACAATTAGATGATAGACAAAACTTTCAAGTAAGACTGGTTTGCTTCTTCCATCTAAGACAGCCTGCTTCCCTCTTTGAAATCTCTCCAATCTCTCCTTTTTCTATATTCTTTCAATTCAATTCTGCTTTTAACAAAGGATTTAATATGACTTGAGGAACATTTTTTATTTCTCCCAGGGACATTTATATATGAAGTCTTAACACTGTTAAAGGAAAGATATATCCTCCTCCCACCACTACATGGTAAGGAGGATGGGATAAAGCCTTAAGACTTAGCTACAAGGTAGAGGTATGCAGGGCTGGTATTCTCACAGCCAATTTTAAACATGACTAGCAGCTAATCCCCTATTTCACCTAAGACTGACGATTTTTAGAAACAAAAACAACCGACATTAATATAAAAATATGCTTTTGTACAAGCCAAGCATTTACTTGGGAATCTGTAGAATAAATTACAGTTGTCGTCTTTTACCCACAGTTTCATTTTATATGCCTGCAGATCTGAAAATATTAAATGGAAAATTCTAGAAATAAATAATTCATAAGTTTTAAATTTCAAGCCATTCTGCACAGTGTGATGAAACCTGTCACCGCTCCATCCAGCTTTGGACATAAATCACTCCTTTGTCCAGTGAATCCACAATGTGTATGCTATCTGCCCACCTGTTAATCAGTACCACCTTGGTTATGATGACTGCTGAAGTATTACAGGGTTTGTGTTCAAGTAACCCTTATTTTACTTAACAATGGCCCCAAAGTAGAAGAGTAGTGATGCTGGCAATTCAGATATGCCAAAGAGAAGCCATAAAGTGCTTCCTTTAAGGGTAAAAGTGAAAATTCTCAAGTGAATAAGGAAAGAAAAAAATCATATGCTTAGGCTGCTATGATCTATGGTAAGAATAAATCTTCTACCCATGACATTGTGAAGAAGGAAAAAGAAATTCCTGCTAGTTTTGCTATCACATCTCAAGCTGCCAAAGTTACAGCTATAGTGTATAGTGTTTAGTTAAGATGAAAAAGGCATGAAATTTGTGGGTAGAAGACAGGAATAAAAATGTATTCCAGCAGATGGCAATCAAGTGGGTACTGTCCACAGTTTCAGGCTGGGAGTTGTGGAATATACCCCTCAGATAAGTGAGGACTACTGTATATTTATGTATTTAGAGTGTACAGCTAGAACTCAGAACAGGCCCTAAAAACTTGCTTAATATTTGAATTATGAGACTTTTCCAACATTTCACTTGTTCAACACCCTCAATTATGTGGCACACAGCCACGGTCCTAAAAGTAGGCCAAACAAGCAAACCATAAAAAACTAAAATTAGGTATCACAAATCTTTATTAAAAGGCACTTGATTTTCCTCATAGGAGAATCATTTGACACTCACTCAGTTATTAGATACTATTAGTTTACACATAATTCTAGCAAATTCAACTAAGTCATTCTGCAATTTATAACAAATGCATTTACACTGGGGGTGAAGATGGAGACATGGGAGTCTCAGCACGCACAGGAGGCTAGGTCAGCCCTTCATAACTACACACTTACATATTACTTGTATGCATCATTTACTAGAATAGATTACAAGAATTGAAACTCTATATAATAGCCTTAGTCATCAAAGGTTAAATTATATTAGTATGTGCTCTCAGAAATATGCATAGCTTGTACAGTGTGTAGTTACACAGACACATACACACCCATACCTTGTCTCTGTTTTTCTTCTGCTTTCTGCCAAAAGCTATTCAAACCTCAACCAATTCATGAGTCACCCACACAGGCAGCTCTTACTTTGGCTTTACCTCTCCCTGCTTGGTTTCACCACTCCAATCACCTGGCTCAACTATAGAAAACCCTTCCGATTTTCCCTACTGAAGAAAACATCAGGGTTAGTTAGAGTGTCACAAAACACTACAAAACCAAATGAATACATGTATGCTCATCTTTGAAAGAGAAAGTCAGGGAGGAAGAGTTCGACAAACAGAAACTGGAATAAGAAGGGAAACATAGGGTTCAGCTCATAAATACTTGCAACTTATTTGAGTACAAAATATTCATTCCTCCTCTCTAGTTTATTTATGACAGACACTTCGAGGTACTGTATACTCTAATCACTTGTTCTACTTTATCTGTCTTTAAAATTACTAGGCAAAAATGGAAGGATTTCCCTGTTATCTGGGTAGTTTTATAAATCCCAACAATAAGAAATCTACCAAGAGAATGTGATATTTAAGTTTTTGTATTTATATTTTTTAAACTCTTTTAAAATACAAAATTAAAATCACTTATCCCCACTTGAAAAAAGAGAGAGAAATCTACTTTCTAACAGTGCCTAATGGTTATAGATCTCCACTAGTTCCTGTTGTATTCAGAGTCAAGTTTAGTCTCTCTCCCCTAGTCTTGACTATAAAGTCTTCCTTACAAAAAAAAAATTTTTCCTTACTTCCACTAACATAAATAAGCTTTATTGTCTATATTATTCAGACCTAGGTATAAACATACATATGTAATAGCTTTTAAAATAAAATGTACATTTGTCCACATCTTGCTTTTCTCACTTAACAATCTCATTCTTTTCTACACTTTTAAAACATGGTGCATTTACCTAACATCAAGACTACTGAGAAGGGTTTCAGTATTTCGCTATTCCAAGAAACACCAATGAATATGCTTATAACAAATTAGAACCTCACTATTAAAGTGTGAGTATGAACAGCCTAACACTAATAGTTATAGAAACATTTTATAGTTTGGCCAATCTGATAGCCGAAATCTTCATTCACTTGTATTTTAGATTGCCTTTTAAAAATTATGACTCAGATTGGAGGCAGCTTCTCATGGTTTCTGGCAATAGGTACTTCTTCAGTGAACTGACAGTTTGTATTTTTTTGTTGTTGTTTAGTTTTACTATTAAGTTCTAAGGTGCTTTTTGATCAAGGTAATCAACCTTTTTATCTTTTAACTTGGTTAACAATGTCTACCACAGTACACTAATATTAAGAAAATTTATCCTTCCAGTGGCATACTAGAAAACTGTTAACCTGCCTACTTACTCTATCTGATTAGAGTCTAGACACTGTGAAGTTCCATGTAACTTGTACATTTCTGTCCTAGAGAAAGCATAAACCCAAAGGTTAGTTTTATAACTTTTTAGAAACTTAACCAAATTTGTATCTAATCAATATTATTCTGAAGGCATCATTTTTCAATTGTGTTGGAAAGGTGGACTATATAAGTCTCTATTATTCAAATGCTCTAATATCAAGTTTTATCATCTTACTGGTTCCTAAGTTTTGACACATGTTCATTCTATATTTTCATGAGTCATTTTCTAATGTATGAAAATTATCTGACATTTAATTTATTTGTAGATAGATCTATCAATGTTATTCCTTTAAATCACCTGGGCTTTCTCATTAACTGAGGAAGGTCATCTCCATCTCTGCACTGTGAATTATATATATATATATATATATATATATATACACACATACACACTCATCTATTTTCCACAGATTAAAACAATTTTCTGGCCAGGCGCAGTGGTTCACGCCTTATAATCCCAGCACTTTGGGAGGCCGAGGCGGGCGGACTACCTGAGGTCAGAAGTTGGAGACCAGCCTGACCAACATGGTGAAACCTCGTCTCTACTAAAAGTACAAAAATTAGCCAGGCGTGGTGGCAGGTGCCTGTAATCCCAGCTACTCAGGAGGCTGAGGCAGGAGGAGAATAGCTTGAACCCGGGAGGTGGAGGTTGCAGTGAGCCAAGATCTCGCTACTGCACGCCAGCCTGGGTGACAAGAGCAAGACTCTGTCTCAAAAACAAAAACAAAAAAAAATTCTACTTAGAATTTTACCATGAATAGTATGATTATGCAGTTTTACTCTTTCAATATGTAATGAATTATATTGACACATTTCATTACAATGAAACCTACTGTACATCTCGAATGAAAACTACACAGCATATTACTCTCTCAACAGACTACGAGATTCGATTTTCTAATACTTTGCTTAGGATTTTTGCATCCATATTTTCTCTTTTTTGGTATCTTCATTAAGTTTTTTTTTGTATTGAAGTAATGCTGCCTTCATATAATACAGTGAAATGCTTTCTATATTTTTAATATTTTGAAATAGTTTTAATAGTAATTTAAGAATTTTCAGTTACTTGTTAATGAATGACACTAGAAAGGGCAGTAAGTGTATAAAACTACATAGCCTGCTGCCTTGTGTGTGTGTGTGTGTGTGTCAGATCTTTAACAACTCGAGATTTAAAGAAAACTGTAAATATAGAATAGAGTCCTTATATACCCTTCACCCAGCATCCCCCTATGTTAACATCTTAGAGACAGGGTACAGTTGTTTGAACTAAGAAGTTAGCATTAGTATAATACTATTAACTAAGCTACAGACTCTATCCAGATTTCCCCAGTGTTTCCACTAATGTCCTTTTCTCTTCCAGGACACCATACTGCATTTAGCACCGTGACTCTTTAATCATTCTCCTCTGCTCTGTGATAATTTCTCAATCTTTTCTTTTTTCTTTTTTTCCCATAAACTTGGAAATTTTAAAAAGTATGAGTCAGAAATTTTGTAGAATGTTCCAAAATTTGGGTTTATTTTCTGTGTTCTCATGCCTAGACTGTGTTACAGATTTAGGGGAAGGATACCACAAAGGTGAAGTGATCTTCTCATTGCATCATATTAGGAAGTACATTCTATCCACATGACTTATTTATTGGTGATGTGAATCTTGGTTACTTGGTTATTAACACTCCTTTTCACTTCATCCATTGTTACCAGTTTGTTCAGGTTTTCTCTCTCTTCTTAAGTTTCATTCTGATACTTTATATTTTATTTTAAAATGTATTTGTCTCATCTACATTTAATAACTATATATGTTTAAAACTGCACAAAATGTTTTATTACTTTTGGTATTATCTAAATCTGTGATTATACTGCTTTTCTCAACCCTAATGCTGTATATTACTGTTTTCTTTCTCTTTTTTCTTAGGCTTCTTTAGGGTATACCTAATTTGTTCATCTTTTGAGTTTCATTATCAATTATATTTTGGTTTTCTAATTTACTGTCACTATTTAATTCTATTATGTATCAAAGGAATGGTATTTAGATCTTGATAAATGGTCAACGTGTAGACAGAGCAAGAAGGAAAGAGGAAGGCAAAGGGAATAAGCCAGATGACTACAGCCACAGAAGGCTGGAAAATACGGAGCATATAATCTGTAATCTGGTCTAGCTATAATATATAATACATGCAAGAATGAAAAAGAATAGATCTAAGCAACATTAAACAGGTGGGAATGAAATATTATATTTAGTAAATAGACACTGAAAAATTAAACACTAGTATTTGGTAAAGAGATACTGAAAAATTGTTGGATTTTCATACAATCCAACAATTTTACTTCTGGGTATATATCCAAAAGAACTGACACCAGAAATTCAAACAGATATTTGTCTATCCATGCTCACGGCAGTACTATTCACAATAGTCAAAAAGTGAAAGTAATCCAACTGTCCATCAACGGATGAATAGGTTAAACAAAATGTACTATAATCATACATCAGGATATTATTCATGTTTAAAAAGGAAAGAAATTCTGATACTTGCTATACAAGTATCAGACCTTGATGTCATTACACTAAGTGAAATAAGACACAAGAGGTCAAATAATTGCATGATTCCACTTATAAGGGGTACCTAAAACAGGCAAATCATAGAGACATACAAGGGAACAGAGATTACCAGGAGTTGGAGGCAAAGGGAAATTGAGAGTTTTTTAAAAAATGAATACAGTGTTTCAGTTTCAGATGAAGGAAAAGTTCTGGAGATGAATAGCAACAATAGTTGCACAACAATGTGAATGCACTTAATGCCTATGAATGGTACACTTAAAACACTTAAAATGGTAAATTGTATGTGTATGCATATTTTATCATAATTTAAAAAATTAAATAAATACAGATTCCTTACTACCTGGAATTGAAGATCCCAATAATTCTACTTGATGGTTCTCTATCTCTATTTTCTATCCAAAAATCCTTTTATGTCAAAGTATGTCACTTGACTATCCTTTTAGAATTTTATCTATTAACATCATCTAACAGTTAAATATATTGTCTTTACTGGAATAAGACCAAAAGCACCTTAAGAGATAGGGATTTTGGTCATGTTTCTTTTATATCACTACACGGCCTAACACAGTGCTAAATAATACAGAACAGAATACACAGTGGTTAAGAGCTCAAGATCTGCTGTTACTAACTCAATACAAAAACCAGTTCTAGCACTAAATAGGCTATGCAAATTATGAAGCTAAGCAAGTTATGAGGTTAGGCAAGTTACTTAATCTCTGAGTCTCTTTTTTCTCACTTGCAAAATGGCAAGAATAAAAGTATTTATACTTTATAACATTACATGAGCATTAAATAAAATAATGAATGTTAAAAGAACATAAGCACTCAATAAAGGTTAGCATTCAGTATTACTATTAGAAGTGCCTGATACTATTTAGCATAAATGATGTTTAGCAAATTTCTGAGAAGTTGAATTATAAATGAAACTCGATTTTGGTGACTCTACAGCACACTGGTGACAAACTTGAGAAAATAATATGATTAAACACACACTTGTTTGTTTGCCAGTTCTTTAGCTGTCTTCCTAACTACACTACCTTCATGAAGTCAGGCATTTTATCAGTTTTACCTATTACCATATAGAGAGTACCCAACACAGAAAAGTTGGGAGAAATATACTGCACACAAATTTGGCATTCAAGTAACTACTAAATTAATCAAAAAGCTAATATTTTGTAAAATTCAAACACAGATGCTTACATTACTAACAACAACTCCTCTTCCTCTTTTCCCTGTAAGAAAAGATGATTCTGCCTTCTTGAACAGAAATTACATTTTTTACAAAGCAGAAATTAGCAAAAGCAGAAATTACATTTTTTACAAAGGTAACCATAGAATATCAATCTGTTTCAGTCCCTGCCTATTTTACAACATGGTCTAATTCCAAGAACATACACTAGATAAAGAAAAATAATCTGTAGTTGTACATTACACACTGGTTAAAAACTCTGATGACTCTGGCATTAGATGAAACTACAGTACTAAACTTCGAAGTCCTAAAGAAAATACTGTTGTTTAGACTGAAAATGAGAAACAGTACACTTTGGCAGTTTTATTAATTTATAAACTCAATTTGTAGAAAAAAGAATGCTCAACAAAATAAAAGATAGTGAATTTAGAGAGCTGCAAACATTTCATCTGTTTAAAACATGTAGGGGAAATAAGTTTGTTTTCTTTCAAACTACATTTGCTAATAATTTTATATGAATACATGTTTATTTTCCTGCTTGTTTTCTTACCTAGTTCCATTCAGCTATCAAAACAGGAATTCCTTTCCACCTGCACCAATGCAGATAGTATCCAAACAAGTTGACTACAGGCTAAAAGAGTCATGTTTCCCATGAAATACTATTTCTTACTCCTTTGTTACCATTTGCTTGGTGATAAAAAGTATTGAAAAAAATGGTTTTGTTATTCGCATGCAATTTTCTCTCCCCTTTTTTTTCTTTTTCTTTTTTTTGTGAGACAGAGTCTTGCTCCATCAGACTGGAGTGCAGTGGCGCAATCTTGGCTCATTGCAACCTCGACCTCTCAAGTTCAAGCAATTCTCCTGCCTCAACCTCCCGAGTAGCTGGGATTATGGCATGCAGCACCACACCCAGACAATTTTTGTATTTTTAGTAGAGTCGAGGTTTCGTCATGTTGGTCAGGCTGGTCTCAAACTCCTGACCTCAGGTGATCTGCCCACCTCGGCCTCCCAGACTGCTGGGATTACAGGCATGAGCCACTGCACCCGGCCAATTTTCTCTCCTTTCTTCAAAAGAATCAACAGCTATATATCAAACACATAGCCATGTGCCGTGCTTAAGAAGTGAGAAAACTAAAAAATAAATTATAAGTAAGGCAGGTGCTCTCTTGTATCAGCTCACACCTAATTAGATCCTCCTTTACTTTTATTGAAAGCAATTAGTTGGGAATCATCTAACTTCTAATAGGGTTTGTACACAGACATAAGAATTATTCAGTTTCTAATCTTCTGGGAAGTAAACCAAAATGGTTTTCCCAAAAACTATCTTATGAATATTAATTATGCCTCTAAATTTTTTACCTAGAGACAGCATCTTTAATCAAATATAATAAAAAGGCGGTAATTGCAGCAGTTTGGAAGGCCAAGGCAGGAGGGTTGCTTGAGGCCAGGAGTTCAAGACAAGCCAGGGCAACATAGCAAGACCCCCATCTCTAAAAAACAAACAAGCAAACAAACAAACATTAATGCAGTATGGTGGTGCATACCTGTAATCCCAGCTACTTGGGAAGCTGAGGTGGGAAGCTCATTTGAGCCCAGGAGATCAAGACTGCAGTGAGCCAAGATCATGCCACTGCACTCCAGCCTGGGTGAAAGAAGGTGACCCCAATCTCAAAGTATTAAAAAAGAAAAAACCAAAAAGGGACTGGAAAACTTAAAGTAGTCTTAAATTTTAATACATCTCACTGGGTGCAGTGGCTCATGCCTGTAATACCAGCACTTTGGGAGGCCGAGGCGGGCAGATCACGAGATCAGGAGATTAAGACTATCCTGGCTGCCATGGTGAAACCCCATCTCTAGTAAAAATGCAAAAAATTAGCCAGGTGTGGTGGTGAACACCTGTAGTCCCAGCTACTCGGGAGGCTGAAGCAGGAGAATCACTTGAATGCAGGAGGTGGAGGTTGCTGTGAGCCAAGATCGCACCACTGTACCCCAGCCTGGGCGACAGAGCAAGAAACCATTTCAAAAAAAAAAAAAGAATAGACCTCTTAACACTCTTAACAATACACCCTTAAACAATTTTTTTAGTTTTTATTTTAAAATTACAGAAATTCATCAAGTTACAAGGCAATACAATGAGGTCCCCTGTACTCTTTACTCAATTCCCCCCATGGTTATTTCTTATATAACTATAATACAATGTCAAAACCAGAAAAATCACATTGGTACAATGTGTATATAGTTCTATGCCATTTTATGACACGCATAGATTTGTGTAATCACAATCACAATCAATAAATAAAACTATTCTACCACTATAAAGAGCTTCCTCATGCCGCACTTTTATAGTTTCACCCAACCCTGCCCCCACGAAAATCCCATGACTACCATTAATTTGTTGATGACCTCTACAATTTTGTTGTTTTCAGAATGCTATATAAATTCAATCATACACTATGTGTCCTTTTGAGACTGATTTTTTTCACTTACATAATGCTCCTGAGATCTGTCCAAATTTTTGAGGGTATCAATAGTTCATTACTTTTATATTGCTAGGAGATATACCATAGTACAGATGTACCACAGTTTAATCATTCCTACTATTGTAGGACATTTTGATTGTTTCCAATTTGGGCCATTGAAAATAAAACCATGTATGGGTTTCTGTGCAGAAATAAATTTTAATTTTTCTAGGAGAAACTCCCAAGAGTATAACTGCTAAGTCATATGGTTAAGTGTATAGTTAGCACTTTAAGAAATTGCTAAACCATTTTCCAGAGCAACTATACTATTTTACAACTCCTACCAGCAATGTGTGAGAGACTGTATTACCATATCCTTGCCAACTCCAGTGGCTATTCCTTGCCAACATTTAATATTGCCGCTAATTTTTTTTTTTTTTTAAGATAGAGTCTGGCTCCGTCGCCCAGGCTGGAGTACAATGGCATGATCACGGCTCACTGCAACCTTGACCTCCCGGGCTTAAGTAGATCCTCCCACCCTAAATCCTTTGTTGCAAAATACCTTTTTGTGTCTTTTGCCCATTTTCTAAATGAACTGTTGTTTACTGTTGTTTTTTAAAAAGACTGTGATTTGAGAGTTCTTTATATATATATATATACATATTTTTTTTTGATACGGAGTTTTGCTCTTGTTGTCCAGGCTGGAATGCAATGCCGTGATCTTGGCTCACCGCAACCTCCGCCTCCCGGGTTCAAGCAATTCTCCTGCCTCAGCCTCCCAAGTAGCTGGGACTACAGGTATGTACCACCACATCTAGCTAATTTTTGTATTTTTAGTAGAGACAGTGTTTCTCCATGCTGGTCAGGCTGGAGGCTGGTCTCAAACTCCAGACCTCAGGTGATCTGCCTGCCTCAGCCTCCCAAAGTGCTGGGATTACAGGCATGAGCCACCACGCCCAGTCTAGAGAGTTCTTTATATATTCTATATACAAGTCTTTTGTCAGATAGTGGTTTGCCAATATTTTATCCTAGTCTTTTCATTCTCATTACAAGGTATTTAGCATAGCAAAGGTTCTTAATTTTAATACATTCCAATTTAGCAATTTTTTATAGATTATGTTTTTTGTGTCATGTCTAAGAACTCTTCACCAAGCTTTAGTTCCCAAAGATGTTCTATGTTTTCTCCTAAAAGTTTTATAGTTTACATTTTGAACTTCAATCTATTATCCATTTTGGGTTACTTTGGTACCACTGTGAGTCTTAGGTCAAGATTTTTTTTGGGGGGGGGGGCTATGTATTTGTCTATGGATATCCAATCGCACTGGCCCCACTTCTGAAGAATATTATTCTTTTCCTTTGAATTGTTTTTGTACCTTTGTCAAAAGCCAGGTGGCTGTAATTGGATAGGCTATTTTTGGGTTTGCTGTTCTGTTCCACTGACCTAGTGGTCAATGGAACAAACCAAACATATATATTTCGTTTCTGCCCCCGGTTTTAACACAAAGCTCCTAAAACTCTGGTAATTTCATGAATGATAGGGGTCCTAAGAGCATCTTTTGTTCTAATATTTGGTCTTTGACCTTGGTTCCTGACATAGAACTCCTAAAACCCCTGACTGATAGCAATGATAGGAGCATCTTACATAAAGCTTCTAAATTCCTTAGACTTAGTATTAGTCCGATTTTATGCTGCTGATAAAGACATACCCAAGACTGGGCAATTTACAAAAGAAAGGCATTTAATAGACTCACAGTTCTATGTGGCTGGGGAGGCCTCACAATCATGGCAGGTGAAAGGCATGTCTCACATGGTGGCAGACAAGAGAAGATAACTTGTGCAGGGAAACTGCTCTTTATAAAACCATCAGATTTCATGAGACTTATTCACTATCACTAGAACAGCACAGGGAAGACCTGCCCCCATGATTCAATTACCTCCTACTGGGTCCCTCCCATGACAACACATGTCAATTGTGAGAGCTACAATTCAAGATGAAATTAGGGTGTGGCACAGCCAAACCATATCATTCTGCCCCGGCCCCCTCCAAACCTCATGTCCTCACATTTCAAAACCAGTCATGCCTTCTCAACAGTCCCCCAAAGTCTTAACTCATGTCAGCATTAACGCGGAAGTCCACAGTCCAAAGTCTCATCCAAGACAAGGCAAGTCCTTTCTGCCTATGAGCTTGTAAAATCAAAAGCAAGTTTATTACTTCCTAGATAAAATGGGGATACAGGCATTGGGTAAATACAGCCATTCCAAATGTGAGAAATTGGCCAAAACAAAGGGGTTACAGGCACCATGCAAGTCCAAAATCCAGAGGAGCAGTCAAATATCAAAGCTCCAAAATGATCTCCTTTGACTCCAGGTCTCACATCCAGGTCACAGGGATGCAAGAGGTAAGTTGTATGGTCTTGGGCAGCTCCGCCCCTGTGGCTTTGCACGGTACAGCCTCCCTCCTGGCTGCTTTCACAGGCTGCTGTTGAGTGTCTGTGTCTTTTCCAGGCACACAGTCAAGCTGTCGGTGGATCTACCATTACAGGGTCTGGAGGATGGTGGCCCACTTCTCACAGCTCCACTAGGCAGCAGCCCAGTGGGGACTCTGTATGGGGGCTTCAACCCCACACTTCCCTTTTGCACTGCCCTAGCAGAAGTTCTTCCTGAGAACCCTGCCCCAGTAGCAACCTTGTTCCTGGACATCCAGGCATTTCCATATATCTTCTGAGATCTAGGCGGAGGTTCCCAAACCTCAGTTCTCGACTTGTGTGCACCGGCAGGCTCAACACCATGTGGAAGCTGCCAAGGCTTGGGGCTTGCTGCCTCTGAAGCCACAACCCATGCTGTACCTTGGCCCCTTTTAGTCACTGCTAGAGCAGCTAGGAAGCAAGGTGCCAAGTCTCTAGACTGTACACAGCAGTGGGACCCTGGGCCTGGCCCAGTAAACCATTTTTTCCTCCTAGGCCTCTGGGTCTGTGATGGAAGGGGCTACCACAAAGGTCTCTGACACACCCTGGAGATCTTTTCCACATTGCCTTGGAAATTAACATTTGGCTTCTTGTTACTTATGCAAATTTCTACAGCTGCTTGAATTTCTCTTTAGAAAATGGAATTTTCCTTTCTATCACATTGTCAGGCTGCAAATTATCTGAACGTTTAATGCTCTGCTTCCCTTATACAATTAAATGCCTTTAACAGCACTCAAGTCACATCTTGAATGCTTTGCTGCTTATAAATGTCTTCTCCCACACCCTAAATCAACTCTCTCAAGTTCAAAGTTCCACAAATCTCTAGGGAAGGGGCAAAATGCCACCAATCTCTTTGCTAAAACATAGTAAGAGTCACCTCTACTCCAGTTCCAATAAGTTCCTTATTTCGATTTGAGGCCACATCAGCCTGAACTTCATTGTCCATATCGCTATCAGCATTTTGGGCAAAGCCATTCAACAAGTCTAGGAGGTTCCAAACCATCCCACATTTTCCTGTCTTCTGCTAAGCTCTCCCAACTGTTCCAACCTCTGCCTACTACCCAGTTCCAAAGTCACTTCCACATTTTTTGGGTATCTTTACTGCAGCACCCCACTCTCCTAGTACCAATTTACTGTATTAGTCCATTTTTTATGTTGCTTTATCAGCAACATAAAGACATACTGGATACTGGGCAATTTACAAAAGAAAGACATTTAATAAACTCACAGTTCCATGTGGCTGGGGAGGCCTCACAATCATGGCAGAAGGTGAAAGGCATGTCTCACATGGCAGCAGACAAGAGAAGAGAACTTGTGCAGGGAAACTCCCCTTTATAAAACCATCAGATCTCATAAGACTTATTCACTATCATGAGAATATCATGGGAAAGACCTGCCTCCATGACTCTACTCCCACAGGGTCCCCCTCCACAACACATGGGAATTATGAGAACTACAAATCAAGATGAGATTTTATAGGGACACAGCCAAATCATATCAGGCTTCCTCGGTGACAGGCATATCTTTGCTCTAATGAGGAAACTCTTGGTGGGCTCCTGAATGGCTTCAGGATGGGGAGCTGATCACTGAAAAGACCAAGCCATAATTTGAAGCTGGGGACTTTTAGCCCCATCTGCATTCTCCAGGGAGTGGCTGGAGATTGAGTTAGTATTTGATTATATGTACACACTGAAGCCTCCATAAGAAGTCTATCTGCTGAAGCCTCCAAAACTACAGGGCTTGGAAAACAAACAAATTATCAAACCTGAAGAGGGGGTTATATAGCCAAGTCAGACAAAAGTGTGGATACTCCATACTTGCAACTAGCACCTGAAATGGGAGGTACGGTACTCTTGTGGGACTGAGCCTTTAATTTGTGGGAATCCTAGGTAATTAATGTCAAAAATTGAGTTAAACTATAGGACACTCTATTGGTATCCACAGAGAACTGAGGAACTGCTTGGTGTGGAACACCCATACATTTGATATAACAAGTGCTGTGAATAAAGAAACTGTTTTTCTTTCATTGTCTTTCTGCCAATACAATAGGATGATTCTTCCCACTTTTTTCTTCTTTTTCTAAACTGTTTTATCTATTCTAATTTCCTCATCTTTCCATATATATAATCTCGTCCATGTATTGAAAAAATCTTTGGGGATTTTGATAAGAATTGTTTTAAACCTGTATATCAACTTGAGTGGAATTAGCATCTTTACTGTATTGAGTCTTCCAATCTATGTACACAGTATTTCCATTTACTTAGATCTTTTAATTTTTTTCCCAACATTTTGTAGTCTCGGCATATAAGTCCCATATGTATTTTGTTGGATTTACAGCTAAAATACATCATTTCTTTTAGTAACTATAAATTACACTGTATTTTAAATTTTTTTTCACATCTTCATTGATAGGATATACAAAAATACAATTAGTTTCTGTATGATCTCATAACCTGTGAATCTATATAACTCACTTATTAGTTCTAGATGTGTTTTGTGTACTTTTGGAATTGTCTATACACATAATGATGTCAACTACAAACAGGGACAGATTTATTTCTTCAGTTCTGATCTGTATGTCTTTTATTTGCTTGCTTTGCAGTACTGAGCTGGCTAGAACTTCCAACAGCATATTGAATAGCAGCAGTAGTGAGAGCAGACATCCTTTCTTATTCTCAATCTTAGGGGGAAAGCATTCAATATTTCACCAGTAAGTATAATGTTACCTTTGGCTTTCTGTAGCTGTTCTTTATCAAGTTGAAGCAGTTCCCCTCCATTCCTAGCTTTCTAAGATTTTTTTAAAAATCATAAATGGATGTTGAATTTTGTCAAATGCTTTTCCACATTTATATACATTTTGTAGTTTTCCGTTTTGTCTTTGTCTGCTTTTCATATCAGAGTAACACAGGCTTTAAAAAATAGAGGTCGGGCATGGTGGTTCACGTCTGTAATCCCAGCACTTTGGGAGGCCGAGGTGGGCGGATGACCTGTGGTCCAGAGTTCAAGACCAGTCTAGCCAACATGGTGAAACCCCGTCTCTACTAAAAATACAAAAATAAGCTGGGTGTGGTGGCAGACGCCTGTAATCTCGGGAGGCTGAGGCAGGAGAATCACTTGAACCCAGAAGGCAGAGATTGCAGTGAGCCGAGATCGTGCCATTGCACTCCAGCCTGGGAGACAGAGTGAGACTCCATCTCCATAAATAAATAAATAAAGTGTTCTTCTCTCTTCTGTTTTTTTGGAATCAATTGTATAGAATGAATATTAATTAGTCTTGAAACATTTACTATAATTACCTGGTAAAATCATCTAGGTTTGGAGATTTCTATTTTGAGAATTTTAAAATTATGAATTCAACTTTCTTAATAGTTATAGAGTTATTCAAATTATCTATTTTATATTGGGTGAGGTACAGCAGTTTGTGCTTTTCAAGTCATTTGTCCATTTCATCTAAGTGACTCAAATTTACATGCATAGAGTTATTTGCAGTAGTTTCTTATTAACTCATTGATGACTGACTATAGGGTCTCTAGTGATATCTCATTTCATTTCTGATATTGATCATGTTGTCCATTTGTTCTAGGGGTGTAACAACTGTCATTCCCTCAAAGAGCCAACTGTGTGTTTCACTGATTTTTCTCTATGTTTTAATTTCATTGATTTCTGTTTTCATGTTTATTGTTTCCTTCTTACTGCTTGGCTTAACTATTTTGAGCTTCTTTTTCTATTTTTTTTTTTTTTTGAGGCAGGATTTTAGATTATCAATTTTAGACTTTGCCTCTTTTCCAGTATAAGTATGTAGTACACTAAGCTTCCATCTGAATAATGCTTTAGCTGAATCTCAGAATTTTGATATGTTGTACTTTCATTCAATGTATTTTTATTTCTTTGAACCATTAACTATTTAGAAACATACTGTTTACTTTTCAAGTGTCCAGAGATTTTCCTATTTTCTTTCCATTATTGATATCTAGTTTGATTCCACAGTGGTTAGAGAACGTACTCTATATGTTTCAAATTTTAAAAAATTTTTCAGATTTCTTAGTGGTTCAGACTATGGTCTATCTTGGTTTATTTTCCATGAACATTTGAAAACACTGTGTATTCTGCTATTCATGGATAGAATGTTCCATGTCTGTGTTTTCCTTGGAAAGTGTTCATGCATCCCAGGATAAGATTGCTAATTTGCCCATCAACTGGACTCTTTAACAAATGTGACTATGGAAAACCATGTAAGAAACTAACCCATATAATAAGAAAGTATTAATGGAAGGGGAGATTATTCATATCATAAACTATTACTACAATAACTCCAGAAAATTACATATTTAAATTTAATTTGGGAAGGAGTGTGTATTTTTAGTTTACATGAGTATTAAAAATTACTTACTTTTGGGAAAATGTTAAGATTTTCATTTATGTAGCCCATCAACAAATATTTACTAAGCACTCTATCATATACAAAGGACTGTGGTTGGTCCAGACTTTCTAGGGGATCATAAACCAGGTATCTTGTAGACTCTCCAGCAGTTTTTTCCTTGTGTTAGATCACGGCCATCCAAAAGCATTTTCTGTGATGATGGAACTATTCTTCATCTGTGATGTCAAAGACTATAGTCACTAGATACATGAGGCTATTGAGCACTTAAAATGTGGCTAATGCTACAGAATAAATTTTTATAATTTTAATTTATATACTCACATGTGGTTAGTGTCTACCATATTAGAGAGCGTAGCATCAGAACATAATACAGGCCCCTTGCATTTATTACACCTTGTTTAAAGCTGTGCAAGATTTGTCTGAATTTAAAGCGAATAAGACAGGAGTGACTGGGATACCTAGTTTTACATTAGACTGCTTCAGATTTTACTTTTACATTTTTTATCACATGGGCTAAAACTGCTCCTGTATATAAGCTCCTGTCCAATCTTAGCTATTTGCTTTATTTAATTTTTGTTCAATAAAGTGGATAGTGTTAAGTAATTGTCTTTCTGCCTTCATTCCAAAAATATGACTAATCTCGGCCAAGTAAGAGTTATTGTCCTCATTAGTTTCCCTGCCAAGGAAGAATCAACAGAAAATGCCAGCCTTCTACATAGTTCCTTCCATCTACATTCCTCTGTGGCTACTGGCTAGATCATTCTGCTCCTACCCACTGGGTGCGGATCAGCAGAAGTGTAAGTCAACTATGATGCAGATGCTATCCGGAGATTCAGAAGGGAAATCCTTAGGTGTGGATTCCATGAATAAAAGGCCTTTGGACATGTAAATAGAGGAGATTAAACATGTATTTCACTTTGATATTGTGATTTGCAGTAAGAAATATACATTTGGTCTTCGCCACCAGTTCCCGGCACAGTGCTTCTAAAACCCTTGCAATTTCCTGAATGACAGGAGTGCCAGGACTATCTTTTGTTCTAATATTTGGTCTGTGACTAGACACACAGCTCCTAAAATCTCTGGAATCTCAGAAGTGTCTTTTTGCATGCTAATGAGATATCCAGTGGCTAAAGGCTCCTGAAGAGCCTTAGGTTGGAGAATGGCTTCCAGGGGAACCAACAATATGATTAGAGCACTGAAGTTTCAGCTCTCCTCTCCTGATGTCTTACAAAGGAGAGACTGGTGGTTGAGTTAATCAGTATTGGCCAATGATTTTAATCAATCATGCCTACACAATGAGGCCTCTATAAAACCCCAAAGGACCCGGTTTCACGAGATTCTGGGTTGGTGAACACATGGAGGTTCTGAGAGGTGGTATGCCTAACTGGGGCATGGAAGCTCTGTGTCTCTCCCCCTTAATTGCCCTATGTGTGTCTTGCATTTGGTTATTCCTGAGTTGTATTCTTTATAATAAACCGACACTCAAAGTGTTACCCTGAGTTTTGTCAGCTGTTCTAGAAAATTTTCAAGCCCAAGGAGGGGTCATGAGAACTTCCCATTTATAGCTAGTCAGTCAGAAGCACAGGTGACAATTTGGCCTTGAGAGTGGCATTTGAAGTGGGGAGCAGTCTTGTGGGACTGAGCCCTTAATTTGTGGGGTCTGTAATAACCCCACGTATATACTATCAGAATTGCATTGAACTGTAATACACCCAGTTGGTGTCAGAGAGTTGGAAATTGGTTGATGTGGCAAAAATTCCCAGACATCTGTTTTCAGAAGAGAAATATTTTAAGTATAGGAAAACAGTTTATTTTTCCTTTTTTATTCATATAACTTTCTTTAAAGACACGCAAATGATGATTGGTGGTAAAATATGCCCAGAAAAAAAGAAAAAAGGAAGAAAAATAAACATAAGTAAATGAAAACAACTCAGTCCAGAGAGATGCATATATCCTCACTGTGTGGCAAACATAAAAATGCTTGATCTCCTCTTACCAAAAATACAGACTTAAATCTATACCTGTGAATAAAAGCATAGAACCCATGTAATAGCTACAGTATCATGTTCTGTATTCAGAAAAGGTTTATAACAGTGTTTCTTGGGACCCAGGAAAGAAGAGAAAGCTACCTTATTAGAAGTCGCTATGTACACAATTATCTCCGGCTGAATGTAAACTGTGCTCTTGATGGGAATAGCTAAAGAAACATCAAATTTAAAGAAGGAGCCATTAGTTAATTTTTCCATTTCAAACAGTGCTTTCTGTGCTTGCTGGTTTTGACCTTCTTTTATTCCTTCAGAGGCCATCTCCCCTTCTCTCTGGAAAAGACTGTAAATATCTATTTATTTTAGAACAACAACGGGGCTTGATTCCCTTAGCTAATGTAATATGCATACTAGTCTGTATGAACGCTAGAAATCATTTCTTTCAAAAGACATTAAAACTTTTATTATCCATCAAACTAAATCATCAAAATTATAGCTTCCCTCAAATTTTTAATAAGGTGATGTTGCTTGATAAACTACCACACAT
This sequence comes from Rhinopithecus bieti, assembly GCF_001698545.2. NCBI lineage: Eukaryota > Metazoa > Chordata > Mammalia > Primates > Cercopithecidae > Rhinopithecus > Rhinopithecus bieti. Next base: position 249,477 of record NW_016813281.1, read on the forward strand.
CTTTTGTCCTCAGATAAATATCATAGTTTCATAGCCCTCTCATAAATACTAGTAAGTATAGGATTGGCAATCCTATCAGAACATAAATCACAGTGAAGCATCTATCCAGTTCTCCAACAAGACTCCCCAGCTGATACATCAGTTCAAAAATAATCTTAAAAGCAGTCACCACCAAACTTATTACAAAACTTGCATTCACTAAGAAACTATGTCATAAAATTTCTGAGTTTAAATGTGTTCAAATGTTACTTCGTAGAGCATTTGACGTAACATTCAGGATAGTAAGAACAGAAGTAAAAGTTATCCATCCTCTTTAAGCTCTTAACCTTAGAGCTCTGCACTTTTCTTAGAAACATCATTCCTCCAATATTTCAGCCTAGATTTTTCTCACTGCTAATATTGCAGTTCTGAGAAGGCGGCAAATACTAAAGTTATCATCATTAGCAGAGGAGTAAACTGTGTCATGGATATGAACTGCACCACTTCTGAATGTTTTAGACATTTCTCTTAGCAAAGAAGCATGGATAGGGATAACCAGTTCTATAACCTGAAATACTGCACAAAGGCTTATAATTTCTTATCTTGCATCTGTCATTTAGGGGTAAATTAATTTCCTTATTTGCTAGAGACTCGGAATACATTTTGACTCTGTATTTTTCAATATTTAAGGGAACTATGTTGTTAGGTCCTCCTGCAATGTGAAAGGACCACAAGGTCTGACTCTCACAACTAATTTAAAAATTGGGATCATTGTAGAAAGCCTCTTCCATTAAAGCCACAGGTTATAAGAATAACCTTGCTTTTCAAGATTAGTTATACTGGAACAAAACATTTTTCCCTTCTCTCTACCCAAATTCCTGAAGTCCCATTATACTTTTCTCAAAGAAGAGTTTATAATATAACTAGCATGAAGTCACCATTGTCTACAGAAATGGTTTCTGATATGTGAATTTAACAAATGATAGCATATAATTCCATAAAACACTGATACTTAACACTTCCCCATAAACCACAAAAAACTTGTGAAGTCACCATTCTCTACAGAAATGACTTCTGGTATGTGAATATCATAAATGATAGGCTATAATTCTGTAAAACCACTGATACTTAGTACTTCCCTACAAATCACATAAAACTCGTAGACTGATTTTAATCAACCAACTATTTCACTTCTGTTTGAGGAAGTATTCAAACTCAGAATTTATTTTGACTGTTTTAAGACTTTGTAACTTGAGATGTCTCCAAAGAGAATGGTCTAAAGAAAGGTACAACTTGGCAATGCAATGATAGCATATGTAACTGATACAAATACTCTTAGGGAATCACTCTGCAAACCCCTGAACTTATGAGGGTAGGTACTATTAAGTAGACATCTCTGCTACAAAGCTAACAGGTTTGTGAAAGTATTCCTCTTCTTAAATTATTGCCAATTCTACCCACTTTGGTTACTCTATAAAATACTGATACAGTGGACCCTCATCCTCACTCCTCCCATTAATTTGATATCGTAGGCTCTAGTCAATTATATGAAATTTTTCTTTATTTTTTTTGAGACAGAATTTTGCTCTTGTTGCCCAGGCTGCAGTGTAATGGCACAATCTCAGCTCGCCGCAACGTCTGCCTCCTGGGTTCAGGCGATTCTCTTACCTCAGCCTCCCAAGTAGCTGGGATTACAGGTGTGCGCCACCACGCCTGGCTAATTTTGTATTTTTAGTAGAGACAAGGGGTTTCACCATGTTGGTCAGGCTGGTCTTGAACTCCCAACCTCAGGTGATCTGCCCTCCTTGGCCGCCCATGAATTTTTGCCTATAAAATGAAATCAAAGAAAGGCGTAGCAGGGAGAAACCAGCTGGCTCTGTGTGATATAATCCCATGAGAAACAACATGCAATGAAAGAAAGTAACACTAATTACTACTATACCTATACTAAAACAGTAAATGGAGAAAAATTCTGGGTTCATAGATTGGTAGATCAATATCAGTAAGATGTCATGTCTCCCTAAATTGATCTACAGATTTCAGTGCAATCTTCACCAAATTTATGGCACACATTTTTGTAGATATTAACAACTGAGTTTTGACAAATGCACAGAGATATGTATCCCCACTAAATAATATTTCCTGATCTTCATTTAACCTTCAAGCCTTTTCTATGCATTTATGCTTTACATAGTCAATATGATTACTTAATATATGCACTTAGCCAAAATAATTTTTAGTGCCCTATTTAGAAATAAAAATAACATAATAGGTCAGGTGTGGTGGCTCATGCCTATAATTCCAGCACTTTGGGAGGCCGAAGTGGGCAGATGGCTTGTGCCCAGGAGTTTGAGACCAGCCTGGGCAGCACGGTAAAACAGTGTCTCTACAAGAAAACACAAAAATTAGCCAAGCTGGTGGTGTGCACCTGTGGTCCCAGCTACCTGGGAGGCTAAGGTGGGAGGATTGCTTGAGCCCGAAAGGTGGAGATTACAGTGAGCTGAGGCTGTGCCACTGCACTCCAGCCTGGGTGAAAGAGTGAGACCCTATCTAAAATAACATAACATAACATAACATAACATAACATAACATAACATAACATAAACATTATGTCTGGCTTTCTTTTTTTTTTTTTTTTGAGACGGAGTCTCGCTCTGTCGCCCAGGCTGGAGTGCAGTGGCCGGATCTCAGCTCACTGCAAGCTCCGCCTCCCGGGTTTACGCCATTCTCCTGCCTCAGCCTCCCGAGTAGCTGGGACTACCGGCGCCCGCCACCTCGCCCGGCTAGTTTTTTTATTTTTTTTTTTTTTAGTAGAGATGGGGTTTCACCATGTTAGCCAGGATGGTCTCGATCTCCTGACCTCGTGATCCGCCCGCCTCAGCCTCCCAAAGTGCTGGGATTACAGGCTTGAGCCACCGCGCCCAGCCTGGCTTTCTTATTCAAAACAATTTCATGAAAAAATAAATATTTTCACTTTACAAGAACTATGCTTCTGGCAGAATGTACATGTTTGAGAAATGTTTGCTGAGTGAACATATATAAGTATAAACTTTAAACACATTCCAGGAAGTTGAGATGATGTAAAAGAAAGTGAGAAAGTTCCATAGTCATTTTCTACATGTTCTTCTATGCTCAAAAACTCTTTATAGTCTCATGGCACAAGGGAAGAAGTTTAGACCTATTAATGAAACATTAGGAGCCATAAACAATTGGCCCCTAATGACTTTCCAGACTTCTCTTCTATTACAACCTAACATCCTTCCAAATCCAAAATAAATACTAAGCGTCAAGCAATTAAACATACTACTTCAGGACTTTTGTTAATGCAATACAAATGCCTCTTCTCTTTAGCATGTGTTCGAGTTCCACCTATGTTCCAGTTACTGTTGCTACATAATAAATTAATCCCAAACATAGCTTAAATTAAGGATCATCTTAACATGGTCAAAGGAGTCTGGGGATTAGGAATTCAGATAGCATAAAGAGGCAATGGCTTGTCTTTGCTCTACAATGTCCGGGGCCTCAGTTAGGACAACCTGGAGACTAAAGATGATGCAACAGTTGGAGGCTGGAATCACCTGAAGTCTTGTCCCCTCATACGCCTGGTACCTGGGCTAGGAGACTCAAAGGCTACGACTGCCAAACAGAGTACCAACCCTTAGCCTTTTCAAATGGTTTGATTTCTTCAAAGAATGCAGACCTCAGAGTAGTCAGACTTCTTACACTATAGGCTCAGGGATCTAAGCGCAAGTATTCCAAGAAAAAGGAATACACCTGGATCATCGTTTATGACCCAGCCTCAGAAATGCATATTCTTTTGTTCCAATCAGTTATGAGACCACCCAGATTTAAGGAAAGAAGAAAGAGGTATACATCTTGATGGGAGGGGTATAAAAGAACTTTAGGGCTGTGTTTAAAAACTACCACAGCTTTTATAATCATGTAAAATTTTTACCTCCAAGAAAATGTTTACAAACTCTTCCTAGGCAAACAAATTCTTCCAATATACTCTTAGTATTTTATAGTTATTATCATCACGGTACTTAATACAACCTCCCATTTAATTGGGAGTTTCTCGAGATGGGCTTCATAATTTGTATATCCCATTACAGCACCTGGTATAGTGCTCTATACTAATGTCACAAATACATTTTTTCAATATTTATTCTATAGTCAAACTATCCCTGTTTGCAGATGACATGATTCTACACCTAGAAAATGTCATGGTCTTGGCCCAAAAGTTCCTTCAGCTGATAAACAACTCCAGCTAAGTTTCAGGGTACAATATCAATGTACAAAAACTACTAGCATTCCTATACACCAACAATAGCCAAGCTGAAAGCCAAATCAGGAATGCAGTTCCATTCACAATTGCCAAAAAAAGAAAGAAATACCTAGGAATACAGCTAACTAGGAAGGTGAAAGAGCTCTACAATGAGAATTACAAAACACTGCTCAAAGAAATCAGAGATGACACAAAGAAATGGAAAAAAACATTCCATGCTCATCAGAGGAAGAATCAATATTGTTAAAATGGCCATATTGCCCAAAGAAATTTATAGATTTAAGAAGGTTATTCCTAGCAGACTATCAATAACATTCTTCAAAAACTAGAAAAAAAATTTTCAATTCATATGGAACCAAAAAAGAGCCAGAATAACCAAGGCAAATCTAAGCAAAAAGAACAAGGCTAGAAGCATCATGTTACCCTATTTCAAACTATACTACAGGGCTACAGTAACCAAAACAGCACGGGCCGCCACAAAATCAGACACATAGACCAATGGAACAGAATAAAGAATCCAGAAGTAAGGCTGCATAAATATAATCATCTAATTTTGAACAAAGTCAACAAAAACAAGCACTGGGGAAAGGACTCCCTATTTAACAAATAGTGCTGCAGTAACTGGCTAGCCATATGCAGAACATTGAAATTGGACCCCTTCCTTACATCATATACAAAAATTAACTCAAGATAGAATAAAAACATAAATGTAAAACCCAAAACGATAAAAACCCTGGAAGACAACCTAGGCAATACCATTCCAAATATAGGAACTGGCAAAGAGTTCATGACAAAGATGCCAAAAGCAATTACAACAAAAGAAAAATTAACAAGTGGGATCTAATTAAAACTAAAAAGCTTCTGCACAGCAAAAGAAACTATCAACAGAGTAAATGACAACCTACAGAATGGGAGAAAATTTTTGCAACCTATGTATCAACAAAGATCTAATATCCAGCAACTATAAGGAACTTAAATTTGCAAGAAAAAAAAACCCATTAAAAAGTAGGCAAAGGACACGAACAGACATTTTTCAAAAGAAGACACACGTGGCCAACGAGCATGTGAAAAATGCTCAATTTGACTGATCATTAGGGAAATGCAAACCAAAACTACAATAAGATACCATCTCACACCAGTCAGAATGGCTACTATGAAAAAGTAAAAAAAATAAAAAATAAAAAAGATGCTGGCAAGGTTGTGGAGAAGAGGAAACACTTATACACTCTTGGTGGTAGTCTAAATTAGTTCAACCATTGTGGAAAGCAGTGTGGCAATTCCTCAAAGAGCTAAAAACAGAACTATCATTTGACCCAGCGATCCCATTACTGGGTATATACCCAAAGGAGTATAACTCATTCTATCATAAAGACACATGTACCCATATGTTTACTGCAGTACTGTTCACAATAGCAAAGAGATGAAGTCAACCTAAATGTCCATCAGTGGTAGACTGGATAAAGAAAATGTGGTACAAATATACCATAGAATACTATGCAGCCATAAAAAAGAATGAGATCATGTCCTATGCAGGAACATGGATGGAGCTGGAGGCCATTATTCTCAGCAAACTAACAGAAAAACTGAAAACCCAATACTGCATGTTCTCACTTTAAGAGGGAGCTAAATGATGAGAACCTATGAACAACAAGAGGGCAACAACAAACACGGGGGCCTACTTGAGGGTGGAGGATGGAAGAAGGGAGAGAATCAGAAAAAATAACTGCTAGGTACTAGGCTTAGTACCTGGGTGACGAAATAATCTGTACAAACAAACCCCCATGACATAAATTTACCTATATAAAAAACCTGCACATGAACCCCTGAACTATAACAAAAGTTTAAAATGTGTATTTTTATTCCACAACTACTACAAATTCTATAACCTACTAGTGATAAATAGCAGTGAATAAGGCAGACTTTGTGTCTGGTTCTTAAAACACTATTGTCCATCAGAATGAAATTAAATAAGTAATGATGGTAAAATACAAACCCAATAAATAGCAGCTACTAGACCAAGTTACTTATAAATGTTATCAGCTTTAGATTCCTAAATCTCTGTAACAGGAATAAGATTCACTTCCGATAAGTAACTATAAAGAGCAAATAGGATGACAATGTGCTAAATGCTTAGCATGGTACCTAAAACATTGTAAATAATCAAGAAATGTTATTTTCTAAATGTCACCAAAATATTATAAATGTAAAATACTGATTTTTATATGTGTGCTTTATTGTATAATACTGAGTAAGTTTACTGCTATAACCCAAATCTCAATGTCTTAACACAACGAAAGTCTAATACTCATTAAATAATAATTTGGGGGTGGGGGTGAGCAGGAGTATCGCAGTAGAGAGAGAATACTTGGTACATGGTCATTTAGGGAACTAAGTTCCAAAATCTTGTGAGATCTACTTTGGAGGACATAATTGAAAGGGAAAAGAAAGCAAACCCTACCTTTGCCTTGAAATGACTTCTGCTAATATTCCATTGACAAGGAATAGTCACACAGCCTTCATACATGAGGGCTATCTGAGTCTATCTGCATGCCCCAGAAGAGCAAAGACAGAATCTAATTAGTTTCTGCCACAATCCCTAATTTAAGTCACTAAATACCTATTTTTTTTTTAATTCTTCCTCCCAGATACAGAATGCACTCAAGCTCTCCACTAGGAAGATTACCAAAGATCCCAGACAGGACAAAATCTAGGATCTCCAGTTCATACATAATCTTCTTCATCAGATGTAGATGTTGCTTTCCATGTCCCTACAACATATGCCTTAAAGACAAGCTTTCTGTCCCATCTCCCTCTGTACAAAACACATACCATGGGAAAACAGAGAAAGGATAACCACATTTAGAAAGGCCAAAAAAAGGGAAAATATTTGGTGGTTGCTAATCTGTAGCATTCTGAAATCCCACTGGATGTATGAACATTGTGAAGGAAGAAATTCCTTGTTAAGGCCCTAATTTTGTTCTCCAGGAGAAACTCCCTAGTCCTTTGTTGTTCTCCATGGCTCCTGGTTTCACCCTCTACGGGTTTTCCTTGCCTGTTATCTCCCGTGGCCACATATGAAGTTGGTGTTGAGAAGTATGCCACTTGAGGATAGCTAGGGCTCAATGAACAGTCACATACCTTCTAAGGCCAAGTTCGCAGTTTCTCTAGCAACAAAATTCCATCAGAATCATAGCAACTTCCAGTCAGATCCAAATGCTAATAACCAACCCCAAAATTACTTTTTATCATTCTCAAATCTGCTTTATTTATTTCCTTCTTTTCCCAATGCCTCATCTCTCCGTTAATTTACTGGTGGCTACTTTGACTTTTCAGGCTCAAGAAAGCCACATATCTTAATCTGACCATTGTGTAGCCACTCGGCTCAACTGAGAAGTCTTATGGGGTCTTTTTTGCTCAAAGCCTTCTTAAAACCCATCTTTTATTTATTTATTTATTTATTTTTTTGAGACGGAGTCTCGCTCTGTCGCCCGGGCTGGAGTGCAGTGGCCGGATCTCAGCTCACTGCAAGCTCCGCCTCCCGGGTTCACGCCATTCTCCTGCCTCAGCCTCCCGAGTAGCTGGGACTACAGGCGCCCGCCACCTCGCCCGGCTAGTTTTGTATTTTAGTAGAGACGGGGTTTCACCGTGTTAGCCAGGATGGTCTCGATCTCCTGACCTCGTGATCCGCCCGTCTCGGCCTCCCAAAGTGCTGGGATTACAGGCTTGAGCCACCGCGCCCGGCCCATCTTTTATTTTGAGAGTTTAAAACAGTCATTTTTTTCCAATTCTGAATTTCTGGTTATTATTTTCTTTCACTCCTGGAAACCAAACAATACTTTCCTAAACTGATCTCCTCCTTGACTACATTTGGCAAGGTAGTGCAATTACAATGAACATATACTACTAACAACTTCTTTTCTTAAACCTTCAATCTTGGTAGAAACATGGAATGGCCTCCAAGTTGCCAAAAGTAAGACTTTTGCAAATATTCATCACATGACATGGATATCTAGCCATCCCAGTATGCTATATGTGTTCCCCATGGCCCAACCCTTAGGCAAATGTCATATACCTTGGGATCTTGTTACAGTAGCAACCCAATTCAAAATGTCAATTTCTGTGTTGATCAGGGTAACTAACTCTCTCTGCTGTAACAACCAACTCCAAAGCTTCAGTGGCTTACACAACAAAAGTTCTCCCTCTTATGTCACAATCAATTTGGGACAGGGAAAGATGGTCTTTCACTATGTGACTCAATGACATTTTGTCTACTATTGTCTATCCTAGGGCCTTGGAAACTCCCACTAAATATTCCTCAATGAAGAGAGTATGGAAAGTTTTGAAGGAAATTTTAGGGTTAGGTCTAAACGTCATGTTCATTATTTTCACCTACATTCCACTTTTGAGAGCTAGTATCATGGCCCCACCTAATACAAGAGGAAGTACAGTCTAATAGTATGCCACAGAAGAGAGAAAATGGTTATAAAAGAATAAGCACCCAATCTCTGCCATATCTCTATCCTTGAACAAAAATTGCATACTCTTATCTATGCCAAAATCCAAGACTATCATTTCAAGCAGACCCTTCTCAGCCCACAGATGAAGGGAATTCAATAGGTTCATTTAGTTACTGTAAAGTATAATTCTGACATAACCATATGAACTTAATCCAAATCAAATATTTTATCATCATTCTTTTAAAGACAGATTATCTTAATCATGATTGGATAAAATTTACGACAGAAAAGTCATTACTTTTTCAGGGGCGAAACACCATTTTCATTCCTGACCAAATATCTACATAAAAGATTATGATGAACAAATCAACATCTATTATTTCTGGAGAATGGGATTATTGATGGAAGAGGGGGTACTTAAATGGAAATATAATAATTTAATATTTAAATTTCCTTTAAGTTGACTAAAATGTTTTAAAATCTATTTCAAAGAAAAAAACTGTTTTGTTACAATAATCTGTCTTGTTTAAACAATTAAAAATATTTTGTTGCCTAGAAATCAACTCCAAAAGCTAGTTTTTAAACTGTTCAGTTGAAAACTCTTTATCAAGAAATAACTGATCATCTGTTTTAGTTCTACCTTAACATAAATGTCCCACATGTTGTACCTGGATAAAACAGTAAAGACTTAAATGCTCCAAAGAAAAACATACTTTAAGTATAAATGGAGGCATTTAGTTGTTGTTTTTTTCCCTCAAGTCTATATAAAAGGTCAACTGCTAAGTAAAACAAGAATAGGAATGAAATGGGAGGATAAATTACCAAATAAGGATAAAGGTAGAACTGGAGCAATTACTTAATATATTAAATTATTTATCACATATGACTTAAACCTTCTGGAATTGGGGTGAAATCATTATAGAAACACCAGTCAGCATTTCTTGTAAGACTCCTAGATAAGTAAAAGGTTCTTCCCAACTTGCAATGCTAAAGGTTGACATGTATTTCCCTTGGAGAACATGTCTATATGTTATCAAATATTATATTCCAAAATACACAGTCTCTAGCCTTCAGGGACTCAATGACATTTGAAAACATCTATGCATACATACACAACACTTTATACCTCTAAAAATATCCAGTAATCCAGTTCTAAAGAGGTTCTATAATGTTGAGCAGAAAATCCCTTGGCATTTCTTTGCTTGCTCAGCCATCTGGATCCATCTTTTTTCATGGATTAGGGAGGAAGAGCACAAGGTTCCATACATCTATTGATATCTTTAATTAGGATTCCTTTCCTCCCCAAGTTGTTGAAAGTCAAAGAAACAGCACACCCAAAATGTCTTTGAAAATGGTAAAAGTGGTATTCAAATGTTACTACTGCACAGAGCTTATTTTCTTGGTTATAAGAATAACTCCCATTACAGATCACAAAGTATACAGCAGGTTAATCTGATTACTTAAACTAGTTGACAAATGCAGGAAATCAGAAAAAATGATAAACATCTCTGACTGTTCATTTTAGCTCAAAACATAAATGTACAACTTTTACTACAATAAGACACTTTTAGATTTAGAAGAAATGTGATGATTTCCTGAATAACTTTCCTACTGTTTTATCGTAAATTAAACTAAATTATTGAGTATAACATAAAAGTATGGACTGGGGAACTTTGGCTAGCACAGAAGAAATTTCTAGCTTTGCAGGTAATTTTTGGCCATCTTCCTCTTTATATTTACATAGGTCTATTGCTGTCACTATGAGTATGATTCCTACATCACCCATAATTTCATTTTCCAGTGAACAGTCAACATTAATCAACTATTACTGTCATCTTCACTAAACTTTGAGGAACACATACTTTTATAGCTATCAGCCAATAAACTACATTTTAGTTCTTTTGTGATCATTATTTTCTGTAGCATCGTCAAAGTTAGTTTTGTTTTCTCTAAGATTTACTAAAAATTAGGCTGGGAATTCTGCTGTACCTGTGGAACTGAACTGGGAATTCTGTTCTGTTGTAAAAACTATCCATAATGCAGATGACTTGTAAAAGATGTATAGAATCTATGATTTTGAATCCAATTTATCTTAAAACATAACTTAAAAATTATCTTCATGCCAGAACCCCTTGATCTATATGCTGAATTAAGGAAGGCACATTTATTAATTAGAAAATACCCCAAATAGGCCAGGAGCGGTGGCTCACAGCTCTGTGAGAGCACTGTGGGAGGCCGAGGTGGGTGGATCACCTGAGGTCAGGAGTTCAAGACCAGCCTGACCAACATGGAGAAGCCCCCTCTCTACTAAAAATAGAAAATTAGCCGGGTGTAGTGGTGCATGCCTGTAATCCCAGCTACTTGGGAGGGAGAGGCAGGAGAATGGCTTGAACCTGGGGGGCGGAGGTTGCAGTGAGCTGAGATTGTGTCATTGCACTCCAGCCTGGGCAACAAGAGAGAAACTCCATCTCAAAAAAAAAAAAAAAGAAAGAAAGAAAAAAGAAAAAGAAAAGAAAAGAAAATACTCCATATATTGTCCTAATTTCCTCACAACTGAGATACAGTGAATGCCTACTGTATTTCAGGTATTAAAAGATTTGTAGAAAAATAACATTTACTCAGAGGTGAGAACAATGACACAGTGTCACCCAAAGTCAAAGTATACCATAAGAAACATATAAACGATGAACCAAAGATAAAGCAGGATTCTGACTAAGGGAATCAAAAATGTTCCACATGTGCTGCAGAATCAACCATGGGTATTAAATGAAAAGCAAGAAGGCGAGAGAAGGGGAATTCAAAGAGAAAGGTATAGCTTGATAGAAGGCACAGAGGTCTGAAAATCCATAATACATTCTCTGGGAAAAAAAAAAAAAAACAATAAAACATGGCTCATACAGAATGTTTGGGAAGAAGCAGAAAAGGATGATAGTACTAGATGAGGCTTTCATAGAAGAATAACTTATAGGCAATTAATGAAAGGCATTTTCTACAATGATAAAGAGGATTCACTTCATTCTACAGATAGTGGGATGTCCCTGACACTTCTGAAGTAAGATAAAAGTGACAAAATCAAATTACTGTTTAGGAATAATAACTCTGGTGACAGTGAAATGTAAGCAATGATAAACTAGAGGAAGACTTGATAAGAAATTTTTATGATTACCAAGAAGAAAGATAATGAGAGCCTTAAGTTTAAGTAGTAGAGGCCAAGATGGACCAATTTGGGGCCACAAAACTAGCATTCATAAAATTTAAAATAATTTGAATCATACAAATCTACATCTTCTGACCACCATAGAATTAAATTCAAAACCAATTTATCTATAAAATCTCACAATATTAGGAAATACTACTCTAACACAATTCTAAATAAGTCATGGGTCATGAATAATTCAAAAGAAAAATTCAAAAATATTTTAACTGACTAAAATAAAACACAATTTAATAAAGTTTGTGAGATGCAGTTAAAGCAGTACTTGAAGATTAATTTATAGCACTAAACACTTTTACCAGAAAGGACTAAAGGTCTCCAATCAATGACTTCAGCTTCTACCCTAAAAACTTGAAAATGTAATGCAAATTAACCCAAAAGTAAGCAGAAGGAGGAAAATAATATAGTTGAGAATGGAAATCAATGAAAATGGCAACAAAAGTAACAGAAAAAAATAAATGAAAGCTGGTTTTGAAAAGATCAACAAAACTTATAGATTGATCAGGGAAAAAAGAAAGAAGGAAGTTTTATAATTTTAGAGTTTACATTTAGGTCTACAATTAATTTGGATCTTTTTAATATACTGTGAGATATGGATTGAAGATTTGTTAATACGGTTATTCAGTTATTCCACACCATTTGTTGAATAGACTATCCTTTCTCCACTGAATAATCTTTATACATTTTTCAAAAAAATCGGTTGTCCGTATATGTGTGGGTCTATGTTTGTATTCTCTAGTATTATTGATTAAATTAATATTGTTTATTGTCTATCTCATCTACAGTATTAAACTATTTTAGTCATTATAATGTGTCTTCAAGTTAATTAGTGGAAGTCCTCAAACTTTGTTCTTACTTTCCAAAGTTGTTTTGCCTAGTCTAGGTCTTTTGCATTTACGTATAAATTTGAATTTCAATAGATTATTGCTATCCTATACAAAAATAACTTTTGTAAATTCATCTTTTATCTTGCAACTTCTAAGAACTCCTTAATTAGTTTTAGTAGTGTTTGGAGATTCTGGAAAGTATTCCACATACCGGATCATTTTATCAACTCTTTTCTGTATTTTTTATCTTTTAAAGAAAATCCCCATGAAATAGTTTCGGTATTTTCTTCTGGCCTACATTTTAGTTCAGTAATTTTCTTCAACAATGCCCAATGTGCTGCTAAGTCAATCCTCTGAGTTGCTAATTTCAGTTATCATACCTTTTCAGTTCTCATATTTGATGTAATTCCTAGTTTCTAGTTCTCTGCCACATACTAAGTCTTTTTCCCCCTTAAACATATTAAGCACAGCCATGTGTGATAGTGCCATTAGCTAAATCCCCTGTGAGTCTGTTTCTACTAATATTTCTCTTAGTTTCTTAATCACATTGTCTTACCTCCTTGAATGTCTGACTACTTTTGATTGAATGCTAAATGCTGTATGTTTTTTATGTGACCATAACTTGAGCCTCTCAATGGTGCTACCTTCATCCAAATTAAACTTATGTTTTCTTTTAGCAGGCAGCTAGCCTAATGGCCCTAGAAATAACAAATCGCCTTAATTCAATCAGTTAAAATTATTCAAGGTTAGGATTCAGTCCCAGTAAGAGCTGATCTATTTCTAGTTCACCAATACACATACAATATAATCTATTTTGACAAACTAAATCCAGAAACTGATTTAAGTTAAAAGAATAAAAGTTACCCAGTTTCTGACTCCATTAAAGTCAGAAAATTCTGACTACCTATTTTAGTACTGAAAGCTCTCCCAAAAATTAAATGCTCTCTATCTTCTGTTTTTGTGTTAAACTCCAACTGGACTTCTTTATTAATTATAAAACAAATAAACCATTTGCAGTAAGCTATAATGTTAGTCACATAGAAAACACATTAGGCAACAATACTTTCTGCATATAGTTGTAATTCAGTAATTGTTTCACTATCACTCAGAAGAGAATTATTTTATACACTGGTTGCATTTAGTCCAAAATTTAAATCATTTTCCCTCATTAGAGAACAGTAAAATGTAAGAGAAATATAAATTCAATGTTTTTAATTTGTTCAAAATTTTAAAACATTAAATTTTGTAACACTGTTGCCATGTTCTGTTGATAGATATATTAGAGAGGGTGGAACAAATTCATAAAGTATGAGGCCTGCTTGGTTCAAAGAGACAGAACACTCAAATATATATTATTCCCATTTATTTGTTTTTTTAAAGGGGAACTTTGGGGTAATGCCAAACAATAATATTTATGTTTATAGTCCAGAACTTTATGTGTTCTTTTGTTAAAATTTCCCACCAATTTTATTCTCATTTCAGAGGGGAAGGTCATACATATTTTAAAACTTCACATATATAAAGGATTAAATAGCGAAATAACGTTTGTATTTCTGACAATTTTCAACTCTACCTTATTCTAAAATAGAGTAACGTTTTAAATGTCTTCATAATTTTATTTTTCCATGCCTACTGGTGTTTTCACATTATTGAAACAGTTACAAATGGGGAAAATTACCATGCACTTTATACTATTTGTATCTTTTCAAGGATACAACTTATCAAGCTATCAGATCATTTACTTTACTGAAAGAATGAATACAAATTGATGGTGGCAGTGGTCAGTTTGGAGGAGCCACTGTGGGAATGCCAGCTGCAGTCGGGGACATGGGGCTGGGGCTGTGCACTCCACAGAGCCCATGGTGGTGGGGAACAGGTGGGAGCCCCGCCACCAAACAAGTCCCGTGCTACCAGGCACAGCTGCAGCCGCCCAGCTGGACCCGGGCATCCCTGCACTCTCGGAAGCCCAGGAAGCCCCCCATCCCCACAGGCTTGGAAGTGCCTGCTCCTGTTCCCTGGCCTCTCCGCGCTTCCAGTGCTCACTCCGATTTCGGAGCAAAGTTGTGGCCGAGCCCGGGTGCTCTCGCCACCTGGCCAGGTGTGTGCACTCAGGGCAGTGCTGACATGCCAGCCCCTTGCTGCCTCACCCACCTCTGGACTTTGGTAACCGGTGAGTATGGGAGGGAGGCTTTGGGGTGGTGCTGAAGACAGCTGGGTGCAGGCCTGCAGCTGACCCTCTGTGCGAACAGCCTGGGCACCATGGACAGCATGTCGATGGCAGTGGGAGGCAGACAGATTACCAGGCAGGAAGGGGCGGGTCCCCAGTGAAACCCCCACCTTAAAGCCAAGGATAGCCTGAAGCCTGAGGTCCAGGCCATCCAGTTCTGGGTGAAGTCGGGGTGCCAGTTCTGGGTGAAGTCTGGGGCTCAGAGTGAGAACTCATTGATGACTGTTCAGCCAATCAGATGGCGCTTTTTCCAGGCCTGTCCATGGCTACCCATGGACCAATCAGCACGCAGAGCCAAATCAGGAATGAACTCCCATTCACAAAGGCCACAAAAAGAATAAAATACCTAAGAATACAGCTAACCAGAGAGGTAAGGGAGCTCTACAAGGAGAACTACAAACCACTGCTCAGAGAAATCAGAGATGACACAAACAACTGGAAAAACATTCCATGCTTATCAGAGGAAGAATCAATATTGTTAAAATGGCCATACTGCTCAAAGTAATTTATAGATTCAAGGCTATGCCTATTAAACTACCATTGACATTCTTCATGGAACTAGAAAAAAACTATTTTAAAATTCATATGGAACCAAAAAAGAGCGCAAATAGCTAAGGCAATCCTAAGCAAAAAGAACAAAGCTGAGACATCATGCTAGTCAACTTCAAACTATACTACAGGACTACAGTAACCAAAACAGCATGGGACTGCCACAGATCAATGGAACAGAACAGGGAACCCAGAAATGAGACTGCACACCTACAACTCTGATCTTCAACAAACGTGACAAAAACAAGTACTGGGGAAAGGATTCTCTATTCAATAGGTGGCACTGGAATAACTGGCTAGCCTCATGCAGATGATTAAAACTTCCTTCCTTACACCATATACAAAAATTAACTCAAGATGGATTAAAGAGTTAAATACAAAACCCAAAACCATAAAAACCCTGAAAGACAACCTAGGCAATACCATTCTAAACATAGGAGCTGGCAAAGAGTTCATGACGAAGATGCCAAAAGCAATTGTAACAAAAGCAAAAATTGACAAATGGAATCTAATTAAACCAAAGAGCTTCCGCACAGCAAAAGAAACTATTAAACAGAGTAAACAGACAACCTACCAAATGGGAGGAAATTTTTGCAAACTATGCATCCGACAAGGTCTAAATTCAGCATCTATAAGGAACATAAATCTACAAGAATAAAACAAACAACCCCACAATAAGACGGGACCTTCTAGTTGCAAGAAAATGAGCTTAGGGCTCCCACTGATTCTACATTATGGTGAGTTTTATAATTGTTTCATTATATATTACAATATAATAATAATGGAAATAAAGTGCACAAAAATGTAATGCACTTAAATCATCCTGAAACCACCCCCCTGCCCAGAATCCATGAAAAAACTGTCTTCCACGAAACTGGTCCCTGATGCCAAAAAGGTTGGGGACCACTGCTCTGGAACAAATGGACCTAACAGACATATACAGAACATTCCACCCAACAACAGAAGGACAAACATTTTCCTAAGCACACATTAAACATTCTCCAGGATAGATCAAGTTAGGTCACAAAACAAGTCTTAATAAATTTACGAAAACTGAAATCACACTGAGAATATTTTCTAAACAAATTGGTATGAAATTAGAAATCAATAATGGGAGGAAAAACTGGAAAATTCACAAATCTATGGAAATTAACACACTCTTAAGCAACTAATGGATCAAAGAATAAACTAAAAGAGAAGTCAAAAAATATCTTGAGAAAGTGAGAATGAAAAAATAACATATCAAAACGTATAGGATGCAGCAAAAGCAGTTCTAAGAGGCAAGTTTATAGTACTAAATGCCTACATTAAGAAAAAATCAAATATCTCAAATAAACAACTTCACTTTATACCTCAAGAACTAGAAAAAGAAGAGCAAACTAAGTCCAAGTCAGCAATAGAAAAGAAAATAATGAAGATTAGAGTAGAAATAAATGAAATATAAACAAGGGAAGCAAAAGAAAAAAATCAACAAAACTAAGAGGTGGTTTTTTGAAAAGATAAGCAAAACTGACAAGCCTTTATCCAGACTAGGAAAAGAGAAGACTCAAATAAATAAAATCAGAAATAAAACAGCAGACACTACAACTGATATCACAGAAATAGAACCATAAGAGATTACTATGGGCCGGGCGCGGTGGCTCAAGCCTGTAATCCCAGCACTTTGGGAGGCCGAGACTGGCGGATCACGAGGTCAGGAGATCGAGACCATCCTGGCTAATACGCTGAAACCCCGTCTCTACTAAAAAATACAAAAAAACTAGCCGGGCGACGAGGCGGGCGCCTGTAGTCCCAGCTACTCAAGAGGCTGAGACAGGAGAATGGCGTGAACCCGGGAGGCGGAGCTTGCAGTGAGCTGAGAGCCGGCCACAGCACTCCAGCCTGGGAGGCAGAGCAAGACTCCGTCTCAAAAAAAAGAAAAGAGATTACTATGAACAATCATATCCAAACAAACTGAATAACCTAGAAGAAATATATAAATTCCTAAAAACATAAAACCTACTATCACTAAATCATGACAAAATAGGAAATCTGAGCAGATGAATAATTAGCAAGAAGACTGAATCATACAAATCATAAAAAGCCATACAAAGACTACAGAAAAAGAAAAGTACAAGCTAATGTCCCTGGTGAATATAGACTCAAAAATATTAAACAAACGGAATTCAACAGCACACTACAAACATCCTATACCATGATCCAGTAGGATTTATCCCTGGAGTGCAAGAATGGTTCAATATATACAAATCCATAAATTTAGTATACCACATTAACAGAATTATTAATATCACACGATCATCTCATTAGATCACAAACAGCATTTGATAAAATCCAATATATTTTAATGATAAAAACTCTCAACAAATTAGGTAAGAAGGATGTACGCCCAAAATAATAAAGTCTATAACATCATATTCAATGACAAAAAGCTTTTCCTCTGAAAGTTTTTCCTCTAACATCAGAGACAAGCAATTATGAAACCGCCTTTGCAAAATTATGACTGAGACAGTGAAAGAGATCTAACTTACCCGACTCCATCTTGCTTCTAACCTCCAAGCTGTCCTTGTTTGTTTCTTGGTGTAGGTTGAACTAACTTTGGGAGAAATGTAGTTTATCGTTTAAAAAAAGATGGTAACAGCCCTTTCACAAAGCAGACCTCCTTCTGGCCTGGGGACTAGATCGCCTTTGTGGGACTAACATTAGCCACAAGATTAGAAATTATGGTTTAGAAGTCATATAGCTGGAAGCTACAAGATTCTTACCCTCCCTAAATTGCTCATAAGATCAGTGCTTGAGATGTTTTGCAGACCCTGCACTTGATGGATCAGCTGGCACCACACCAGATCAATAAACTGGTTCATCTGATCTTGTGGCCCCCACCCAGGAACTGACTCAGCACAAGAAGACAGCTTCGACTGCCTATGATTTCATCCCTGACCAATCAGCACTATTGGCTCACTGGCTTCCCCCCAAGTTATCCTTAAAAACTCTTGGGGAGACTGATTTGGGTAATGATAAAACTCGGGTCTCCCGCACAGCTGGCTCTGTGTGAATTACACGTTCTCTATTGCAATTCCCCTGTCTTGATGAATCGGCTCTGGCTAGGCAGCGGGTAAGGTGAACCCCTTAAGCAGTTACAATCAGACATGAAAAGGAAATAAAAGACACTCAAAATGTAAAAGAAGAAGTAAAAAATGTCTTTGCAGATGACATAATATCATGTATACATAGAGAGAAAACCCTGAGTACTCCACTAAAAATCTGTTAGAACTAATAAACAAGTTCAGTAAAGTCATAAGATACAAAATCCACATATAAAAATCAGTTGTGGGCCAGGCGCGGTGGCTTATGCCTGTAATCCCAGCACTCTGGGAGGCCAAGGTGGGCGATCATCTGACGTCAGGAGTTCGAGACCAGCCTGACCAACATGGTGAAACCCTGTCTCTACCAAAAATACAAAATTAGCTGGGTGTGGTGGTGTGTGCTTGTCATCTCAGCTACTTGGGAGGCTGAGGCAGGAGAATTGCTTGAACCTGGGAGCTGGAGGTTGTAGTGAGCCAAGATCATGCCATTGCACTCCAGCCTGGGCAACAAGAGCGAAACTCCATCTCAAAACAAACAAAAATCAGTTGTGTTTCTACATATTAACAAGGGACTATCCAAAAAAGTAAATTAAGAAAAAATCCTATGTATGATAGCATCAAAAAGAATAAAATACTTAGAAACTGAATATAACCAAGGAGGTGAAGATCTGTACCTGGAAATCTATAAAACATCAATGAAAGAAACTGAAGTAGATACAAATAAATGGAATATTTATCATGCTCATAGCCTGGATAAATTAATATCATTGAAATGTCCATACTGCCCAAAATGATTTACAGATTTACTGCAATCCCTGTGAAAATTTCAATGGCAGTTTTCATAGAAGTAGAAAAAACAATTCTAACATTTGTATGAAACCTCAAGACCCTGAATAGCCAAAGCAATCTTGAGAAAGAAGAACAAAGCTGGAGGCATCACATTTCCTAATTTCAAATTGTATTACAAAGGTACAGTAATCAAAACATCACAGTACTAGAATAAAAACGAACACATATACGAATAGAACAGAATAGGGAGCCCAGAAATAAACTCACACATACACAGTCAGCTAATTTTTGACAAAGTTACCAAGAATATACAATGGGCAAAAGACAGTCTCTTCCATAAATGGTGGTGGGAAAACTGAATATCCACATGCAAAAGAGTAAAATTTGACCCTTTTCTTACATCATACACAAAAATCAACTCAAACTGGATTAATGTTTGATAAAACATAAAACCTGAAACTGTAAAACTCCTAGATAAAAATAGAGGGCAAAAGCTCCTTGACATTGTTCTTGGCAACAATTTTTTAGATATGACACCAAAAGCATAAGCAACAAAAGCAAATATAAACAAGTAAGATTATATCAAATTTAACTTCTTCTGCACAGCAAAGAAAACAATCAACAAAATGAAAAAGCAATCTACAGAATGGGAGAAAATACTTGCAAACCATATATGTGATAAGGGGTTAAGATCCAAAATGTATAAGTAACTCAAACGACTCAATGGCAAAAAAAACAAAACAAACAAACCAACAAAAAATAAAACAAAAAAACCTGAATAGACATTTTTCCAAAGAAAAAATACAAATTACTTCCAAATGTATATCCCTAGACCTAACCTGCTCCTGGGTTTCCAATGGATAATTGCATGCCTATTGAATATCTTTACTTGACTATTTCACATACATTTTGGCCTCATTCTGAGAGGTAGCATAGCATAGTGGTAAAGAGCATGATCTCTGGAGCCAGAACTGCCCTGATTTAAATCTAGAGCCTGGATTTCAGTTACTAGCTTTGTTAACTTTAAACAAATTACTAGATCTCTTTGTGTCTCAATTTCCTCACCTATAAAATGGGAATAATAATACAGTTTAAACATCCCTAATATGAAAATCCAATATCCAAAATCTGTAATTCTCCAAAATCTGAAACTTTTTGAGCACCGAGATAACACTCAAAGGAAATACTCATTGCAGCATTGCAGACTTTGGATATTTGGATTAACGATGCTCAACTGGATAGTATCTGCAAATATTCCAAAATCCAAAAGAATCCAAATTCCAAAACACTTCTGCTCCCAAGCATCTCAGATAAGGGATATTCAACCTGCTCTTACCTTGCATGATCATGAAAAGGTTTAAATATGTAATTTTTAAAGCTCTTAAAATAGAAGTGGACACATATTACATGCTACATTAGTTTTGGTGAAATAAAACATGTCTAATGACCAAATTCAAACTCTCCATTCCCAACATTATACCTTTTCTATAATATTTATTTCAGAAAATGACTCTAAGATAAAACCCTTCCTCTTTCCACCCCTAATCTCTATTTTCAGTGAGTGCTTCAAGTTTTGCCATAAGGGCCAAAAGATCTGGCCAGAGAAGAGGGAAAGAGAGGAGAAAAGCAAGAAGGAAAAAAAGGAAAGACAGGAGGAAAAGAGACGGGGAAAATAGAGGAATTATGGCAGTACATATGCCAAAATGTTAACAGTGGTTATCTCTGGTTGAAGAGATTATGAGTCATCTTCATATTTTTCTTTATACACCTTTCTGTATTTCTGAGATTGTCCTGAAAACTGTGCTTCCTTTTTCACCAGAGAGAGAAAAAAAGTTGTTTTGAAAATGTCTTTAACGATATTCTGAAAGAACTCTAAGCCCTTCATTATCTGGTTCATACATCTCCTGCCACACCCCATACCCTTGTATCTTTTCATACCTGTACCTCTGCACAAGCAGCTATCTCTTCCTAGAACATTATCCCCATTTACCTGCACCTGGCTAATTCCTATTCATCCTTCCAAACTACACGTGTACCACTCCTCCATAAAATCTTCTTGTACCACAAACCTGCTGTTTCCATACTCACTGTTCCAAAACCTTATTTAAATAGCCCTTTTAGGTGCATCTTTAGGACCCACTGTACACATAGAGCATTTATCACAGTAATTTCAATAATTAAAGTCCTCTTCTTTCCTTGATAAAAGGAAACACATTTTGTTTTCCTGTCTCCAGTACCTAACACAGTACCTGACACATCATAGGGGATCAAAAAACATTTGTTATGCAAATGACTCCAAAGTAACATTATTATTATTATTATTTGTTTTGTTTTGTTTTTAGACGGAGTCTCGCTCTGTCGCCCAGGCTGGAGTGCAGCGGCCGGATCTCAGCTCACTGCAAGCTCCGCCTCCCGAGTTTATGCCATTCTCCTGCCTCAGCCTCCCCAGTCGCTGGGACTACAGGCACCCGCCACTTCGCCCGGCTAGTTTTTTGTATTTTTTAGTAGAGACGGGGTTTCACTGGGTTAGCCAGGATGGTCTTGATCTCCTGACCTCGTGATCCGCCCATCTCGGCCTCCCAAAGTGCTGGGATTACAGGCTTGAGCCACCGCGCCCAGCCCAAAGTAACATTATTTGAACCATATTGTTTTGCCTCTCTAGATAATTTCCTAAAATAACAGATTCCCAATTAGTCAGGAGTGTTCAAAATGAAGCAGAACATTAACATTTTTTTTTTTTTAAGAGATGATGTCTCACTCTGTCATCAGTCTGGAGTGCAGTGGTGCTATCTTAGCTTGCTGTAGCCTCAACTCCTAGGCTCATGCAATTCTCAGCCTTCTGAGTAGCTGGGAATACAGTGGGGTGCCACCATGTCCAACTAACTTTTTTAACTTTTTAGAGACAAGGTCTCACTATGTTGCTCAAGCTTGTCTCCAACCTCTGGCCTCAAGCAATCCTCCCATCTCAGCCTCTTGAGTAGCTAGGATGACATGTGCATGCCACTGCAGCTGGCAGAATGCTACCATTCTTGTTCCTTTGGTCAATCATTTATTCATCAAACATGTATTTAGTACATGTCATATAAGCCTGGCATTAGGATACAAGGATGAGTAACAAAATACAGGGTTCTTCTCTCATTAAACTTTGAGGTAGGAAGAGGAGAGGAGAGATATTGATTAAATTTTCAAAGCTACTAAACAAACACTAGAGAATTGCCTTCCAAAGTTAAAAAGTACATTTCTATTAAAACATATAACAAAATACATTATCATGCTTAGAAAGATCAGAGATTCTAAATAGAAATAAGATTCAGTCACATGAGGCCAGGCTCAGTGATTCATGCCTGTAATCCCGACACTTTGGGAAGCCAAAGTGGGCAGACCATTTGAGGCCAGGAGTTCGAGACACACCTGGCCAACATGGCGAAACCCCATCTCTACTAAAAATACAAAAATTAGCTGGGCGTGGTGGCACATGCCTGTAATCCCAGCTACTCAGGAGGCTAAGGCAGGAGAACTGCTTGAGCCTGGGAGACAGAATTTGCAGTGAGCCTAAATCGCACCATTACACTCCAGCCTGGGCAACAAAGTAAGACTGTCTCAAAAAAAAAAAGGAGGGGGGGAGTCATAAGAAAATAGCAGTTTTCAATCATGTTTTCTGGCTGCCACAAACATGGACACATCAAAAGTTATGCATTCTTCCCACAACAAGCTAAATAACTCTACTCCTAATGAATAGGGTATGAAGCCTTATAGTGTTTGCCAGTTATACTGCCTTGTCTTTAAAAGCAAGCCAAAGCAGTCTGTTATAATTTATAAAGCCAAGAATGACAAGAGAAACCAATTTTAACTTCCTAACTACAAATGATTAGCACAGGAATGACTAGGTGAAGCCTGCACTGTTAAGAACTCTCCATATTGGATAATATGGGAGAGACTGCTGGCTGTCCACCAATATCCATTTTTCCATATTGTATATGGCAATATGCCTAACTCAAACAAATACACATTAAATTTCTCTGCCTCCTTTGTAGTCAGACATGGTTACACATCAGTTCTGGCCAAAGAGATACCACTGGAAGTCACTTGGTACACTTTCAGGAAAACTCTTTTTAAAAGGAGGAAGAGGGTGGGCGTGGTGGCTCATGCCAGTAATCCCAACACTTTGGGACACCAAGGCAGGAGGATTGCTTGAGGCTAGGAGCTCAAGACCAGCCCAGGCAACATAGCAAGACCCCCTTCTCTACAAAAAATTTAAAAGTAAGGATTTGCCAGGATTGGTGGCATATATCTCTAGTCCTAGCTACTCAGGAGGCTGAAGCAGGAAGATTGCTTGAGCCCAGAAGTTCAAGCCTGTGGTGACCTGTGATTGTGCCACTACATTCTTGGCTGGGCAACGGAGTGAGACCCTGTCTAAAAAATAAATAAATAAAAATAGGAGGAAGACTCAGTTGCATTTTTAGCACTGTTTCCCTTTCCTCTTCCTTTTGTGTAGGATGACAACATGAAGATAAGAGTGATATCCTATATAGGAAGGAATAAAAAGCTGGACAGAGCATGAGTCTTTGACAACATCACAAAGTTACTGTAACAGCCCCAAGTTATCTACCTTGTCTCTTTTCCAACAGGGCAGAAAATACATCCCTACCTCATTCATTCCACTATAGTGTGTATTCTGTTATAGGCATTTAGTTGAATATACGCCTCAGTGGAGACTGAGGATAACTAGTGGAACTAACTGAAATCTCTATCCTTGCGGCAAAGGAATAATATAATTGAGTATGATAAATATAGCCAAGAGTGAAAAGACAAACTCTAACGCTAAGCACCCAAAGAGTTTTTATTATGTCTTTGAAATAAGAACGCAGGGTTTCATGTTGTCTGAGCTTCATTGCAGGCCAGAGCAGTAACTAAAATAGCATTGGTTTCTCTTCCATTCAAAAAGATACCAGAATGCAGAAAAGTGAGAACAACCTTATTTTATAGATACCCCTACATGCACTCTTTTTAAAATTTTTAATAAAACAGTCACAAGTTTTGACAGTCAAATTATCAGAACCAAATTACCAGTACTCCACCCCCTTCCATATTCTAACATCCTTATCTGACATGCAGTTAAATAGGCAGGCTCTATTTAAAACACTGAATGAACAGAAATGGATATGCATAATTTATTTAAATAGTGATAGATGGAAGGAAATCAGAGAGAAGAAACATCCAAAACTATATGATCTTTACAGATCCAAGAATAACTAGGAACAGCCCTGTTTATATGTGGGGCTTCTTCCAGTCTGACAGCATTCCTCAGACTGTCCCTTTCATCTGGAAATTTCCAAAAAACCCAGCTTTTTCAGCTGAGTCTTCAGACTAGTTTTAGTTCCTCTAAGAATACAAATTGCTTCCTGTATGTTTCATGAAAATATCAGGGAACGTATGAGGGTCGAAGAGAGCATAAAACATGAAGTCCAAAGGACTAGACAAATTCACTGAGGGACAAAGCTAATGTCATTAAGTGAGGTCTAGTAGGAAAAAAAATTTTAAAAAAAGCTGAAATCACAACTCTGAACTGAAGCTAAGCACAGTGTCCAGATGAGAATGATAGAAAGTGGGAAATAAACATTTTCAATATGATTCTTTAAAATTCAAAAAGAATTGTAATTACAGCCAAAAAAATTTTTTTCAAAGACTGTCTCACATCCCTAAAATACACAATAATGACAAGATTTAATAATTAAAATTGCACAACTGATTTTCCACACCTTGGATCTACAAGTTTGAGAGGGCAGAGGTGGCAAGTAAGGAAAGAAAATGAAGTTTTCTAGAACTGCTCCTAATGAAAGAAATCCTTTTGGTAACATTAGGTTTTATACTGAAACCACAGTATTATTTTGAAAATGTACCCTAAAATGACAATAAGAATAGCAACAGCTTTCACTTTTATGCTTACTATATACCAGGAACCATTTTAAGCACTTTATGTGTTTCAAGTCATTTGATCCACATATGTCTCCCTTCCAGATATATACCAAACACAAATTTGATAAGTAACACTTTAAAAGAAGTCAATCACATTTCCTATTCAAATGAAATGCAGAGCCTTTAAGATTTTAGTACTGGAAACATTTAATAGATACATAAGGATCAAATGACTTAATATACATAAAGTGCTTAAAATGGTTCCTGGTATTTAGTATATGAAGTTTATCCCCATTAGACTGATAAAAAAAAAAAGGTAGAGAGCCTTTAAATAATTTGTGCAAGGTCACAGTGTTACCAAGTGGAGAAGCCAGAACTAAAACTCAAGAAGACTGGTCTAGAGTCCATGATATTGACCACTTTACCAAATTACTTTCTCAGTGTTATACCTTAAGTTCATTTAGAGAGTCAAGCTGGACAAAGCTGCAATTATTTCTACCTTCTCACTACTCTATCAAGGTACTGTTTCTCTCCCAGTTATCCAAATTTGAATCAGTGAGATAACTTTTGGTCCCTCAGTGCATCCCATATTCAATTAGTCATCCAACCAAACCCTGTCAATTAAATACTCCATTCCCACTCCTATTGTCACCATCTTGGATATTCCACAGCCAAAAACTGCATCAGCTTTTCTATAAGCTAACAGCTCATGCCAGTCTTATTAATAAAACATCTAGGTCTTTTTCACATGAACTGCAGGTCTTACATCATAATTTTATAGGACATAATTATAATAAAATATTTTACATTTCCTCATAAAAATTCACTTTATTAATTTCAGTCCATTATTCCAGCCTACATATTAACTCTCCCTTCTAGATACATACCAAACACAAATTGGATAGGCAAAACTTTAAAGTAAACTAAAAGAAATCAATCACATTTCCTATTCAAATGAAACACACAGCCTTTAAGATTTTAGCACTGGAAATATTTAATAGAATCTATAGGCAGGGAGAGTAGCTGAATCAAGTGACCTTTTAACACATAAGTTACACTTTGGAGTGGGGCACTCTTAGTTCAATTACCGAAATCCCAATTTATATAACTGTCACAGGAGCACGGTGCTTCCTTGGGTTCCACTGAGTATCACTGAGACAGTTTGAAGACTAAAAAGACTACCAAATGGAAATAACCAAATAGCTAAAAACAGTCCATAGCATACAATAAAGTACAGTGCTCTCCAACCTTTTTCACTTCATGCAACATAGAGGATGTTATCTACACACCATACCATGGCTAATCACAAGACTGCTCACAGAGATCTCAATATCTCAACACACTTAGGGCTGAGCCAAGTGCCTCAGGGCATCTCTTAGCAAGTTTCACACTAAACTACCACAATTTATTTGCTCTCAGCATTAATAAATCCTAATCTATTCCAAACCAGATAGTCATCCAAAACCTTGGAACAACTCTGAAGGTCCCTCAAATGGATTCCTTGCTTCCCAGCTCCCTTTACAACAGGATGTAGAAAGTGCTGTCTTCTGTACTTTCTCTTGAGAGGCAGAAAGAAATAAACAATGGCTAATTCTGACCTATACCTTGGGCCCTCCTATTTTCTATTTTTAGTCTGGAGAAATACCTCTTCTAGCAGCCTGGGTAACTTACTATATAAATGATTTTGGTCTTTAGGTGAGCTGTTGCCTCCACAGACAAGGGACAGCTACATGATCCAAAGCGCTAAGGTGATGTGAGATTATAAGATATAATACATTGCTATTAGTATTTGAAGCTTGCCACAGATATTAATCCAGTGTGATATGGATTAGATCAACTTTACATTATCCAATGCCTTGCCATGCTTTCATGCCCTAATAGCACTACAGCTAACATCTCTAAAAATGACTGCCAGAATAATAGCAAGAGCTCATGGCTCCATTAGCAACAGTTGGCACTAGTTTCCAGTTTCCAATATGATCTGTTGCAAAATTAGCCAAAAATGATGTCCAAAGATTTGTCGAAGTTGAATTTCTTTTTGAAATGCAGAGGACAATTTCATTAAGATTCTACCAGTACACTGTAGCACTGTACACTGTACCAGCACTAAACAGAACCAAATCTCCATGTCAGTCACTTCAACTAGATAGTATCTAAAATCTCACCCTTAGTATAATGTACTTAAATGAGATGGAAATACTCCACATTCTGCCCTGCTTAAGTTCTAGAAATTTGTATTAGGTTAAGGGTTCTATATTTATAACTTAATGACACATCCATACATATTAGGACCTTCGACTCTTGAAAAAGGAATTTGAATATGTATGTATTTTAATACAAATTTAGCACATAGGCTTCTGAGAAGAAAAAGATCTCACAGTATTTTCAATTATAGTAACTGTACTTTTAGCATATGTCAAGTTAATGATCCTATAAACTCACGGAAAAGAACAAGACTCTTGAAGATAATGTGGATCAATGAAGGTGAGTATATATACAAGAGGAAATTCACAATCACTGCAAAAACCATACAATACCAAGTCCATAAGGGCATTGCCACATTGGTTTTATTTACCACTATATTCACCCAACACCTTGACTAGCACATAATAGGCACTAAGAAAATACATAAGGCTGAATGAATCATAGCAAATATTTAATATAAACTAAAATTAGACGATCATTTGACAAGGGTATTGTACACAAACTTATTTAATCAGTAAAAGGAAGGTTAGAATTTGACCAGGAAATCTTTAAGGTGCTTTCTAAACCCCAAGACTTCATAACATTTTCATCACTATGCCAGTGAAGGTATTAAATGAAGGTCATACTCTATTATAGAAAGGACTACTAGAAACATGTCTATCAATAACCACAGGATGCACTATAATCTACCAGTCAGGATTTTTATACAAATAACTGTCAAGCGGGGGGGGGGGGGCACAAGAGAAACCAAAAAACATTAGTGATCTTAAAGGATAAATTAACCTTGTTTATATACTTCTATATTTAGACACTAAAAAAATTAATCTAAAAATGACAGGTCTATGAATTGTGTTAAAAGAATAAATCCAAAAATGATGTATTAATAATTAGGGGGAAAATCTCTGGTATCGAAAGTAATAGAATTATTTTTTCCTTAAAAGCTGCAAATTAGCTGGGCACGGTGGCTCACTCCTGTAATTCCAGCACTTTTGGAGACCGAGGTGGGGAAGATCACTTGAGGCCAGGAGTTCAAGACAAGCTTGGCCAACATGACGAAACCCATCTCTACTAAAAATACAAAAATAAGCCGGGTATGGTGGCGCACGCCGAGTGTATTGTACAGCCACTCGGGAGGCTGAGGCAGGAGAATCACTTCAGCCCGTGAGTCAGAGGTTGCAGTGAGCCAAGATCATGCCACTGTACTCCAGCCTGGGCAACAATGCAAGACTCTGTCTCAAAAAAAAAAAAAAAAAAAAAAAAGGCTACTAATTGAAAAGTTCAGTACCAGTTAAGCGATTGTTCAGTTACAGGATTAGTTTAGAAATACACAAGATTTTTATACTTGTACTTAATGATAAGCTGCAAATATCTGACTCTATATTTCCCTACTCTTTTCTCTGCCCTTCTATAAAATACAAATATTTTTGAAATTTTCGTAAATACAAATAGGTCACACATTAAATAATGGTTAATTTAAGGCAAGAAACTAATGTCCACCATTAATGAACTTCACATAACTTCCCACAATATACTTCACATTAAAGATATTTTCTTCAGTAATTTGTTAAGATTAAAAGTCTAGTTACAGGCCATGCACGGTGGCTCATGTCTGTAATCCCAGGAATTCCAGACCAGCCTCAGCAACATACTGAACCTTGGTCTTTACAAAAATAAAAATTAAAAAATTAGCTGGGCATGGTGGATCATGCCTATAGGCCCAACAACTTGGAAGGCTGAGGTGGGAGGATCACTTGAGCTCAACAGGCACACCCTGTCTTCTAAATAAACAAACAAATGAATAAATAGAATCTAGTTACAATTTGCTTGATAATATAGGAAATACGAAAAATGCTAAAAGTTATTTTATCTAGATCATTTGCTTTCCTTAGACTCTGCTTGGCAAACAGCAGCAGAAAACTGGTTGCCTTGGTTATTTACGGAGTAATAGGCCACGGCCAAGCACAGTGGCTCATGCCTGTAATCCCAGCACTTTGGGAGGCTGACGAAGGTGGATCACCTGAGGTCAGGAGTTCAAGACCAGCCTGGCCAACATGGCAAAACCCCATCTCTACTAAAACTACAAGTATCAGCTGGACATGGTGGCATGTGCCTGTAATCCCAGCTATTCGGGAGGCTGAGGCAGGAGAATCACTTGAGCCCCACAGGCGGAGGTTGTGATGAGCAGAGATTGTGCCACTGCACTCCAGCCTGTGCAACAGAGTGAGACTGTGTATCAAAACAAAAAACAAAAACAAAGTAATAGGCCACATTCCATCCATCACTGTTTTATTGTTTTTTAGAGTACTTATCAATTATCACATACTACATAATTTACTAACTTATTATGGTTAATATTGGTCTCTCTCCACTAGAAATTTAAGTTCTTAGAAGATAGCTTTTATCTGGTTTACAGTTATATCTTCAACCCTGATCTCAGTTGCTGGCACATAGTAAGTACCAAATAGATATCATTAAACGAACAGACTAGAATCTATCATTGCTAAATATTCAAAAAGGCTATAAATTTTAAAGCAAAATTCTGCATAAATGAGCAATGACCAAAAAAGGTTGTTTTTCTCTAAGTACCTGCAAGCCAGTTGTGAGTGATCTATAACTAACTTATTAGTTTCTAGACTCCACCCTTACCCCTGTTTCATGTTCAAGAAACAATTCTTCCCTTTTACTAATATCAGCATCACATAGTCATTCTACTCAAAGATGTCACTGTCACCAACAGGAAACAGATTGCTATGTGAGATGAAATTACAGATAATACCCAGGTAGAACAATATTAATCCAGGTAAATATTTATGTGAATTTGAAATGTATCTTCCAGAAATTTTAAAGAGGCCAGAATCAGTCTAAAAGAATCTGTAGTTAACAGAATGAGTGGAAGATATTATTTATGAGCAGGTGGCTTTCCTGTGCCGCTTCTTAACTAAGGACATGTCTCTTCTTCTGCTTCTTTGGCTTGTCAGAAAGTAAAATATTTAAAACAATCCAGAGTTCCACCTCATCTTTTTATCAAAGTGCAGAAGTCTCAGGAAAAGCAGTTATACTGCATAAGGGAAAAGACAGTGAACTTCAAGTAAAGGAAATCACAATAAATAAACCAACTGACCACATTTCTCACACAAGTTTTAAAGCAGTTTAATCCTCTTTCCAAAGTAAGTACATAATATTGTACTGTTTTTCTTTCTTTTGAAGAGCATTTAATTGGAGAAAAATCCTGAAGCTGTTAGTACTCTTAATGAAATCTTTTTTTAATTTTTAAGTTTTATGGGTATACATGTGTATACATTTATCAGGTACATGAAATATTTTGATATGGCATACAATGCATAACAATCAGTAAATGGGGTATCCATCACCTCAAGCATTGATCCTTTGTGTTACAAAAATGCAATTATACTCCTTTAGCTATTTTTAAATATACAAAATTATTGTTCACTGTAGTCACCCTGTTGTGCTATAAAATACTAAATCTTATTCATTCTGCCTAAGTATATTTTTGTGCCCATTAATCATCTCCACTACCTCCTCTCCCCTGCCACACTACCCTTCCCAGCATCTAGTAACCATCCTTCTTATCTCCATGATATCAATTGTTTTAATTTTTAGCTCCCACAAATAAGTGAGAATGTGCAAAGTTTGTCTTTCTGAGCCTAGCTTATTTCATTCAACATGACTTCCAGTTTCATGTTGTTGCAAATTACAGAATTTCATTCTTCTTATGGCCAAAGAATACTCCATTGTGCATTGTCACATTTTTTTTATCCATTTGTCTGTTGATGGACACTTAGGTTGCTTCCAAATCTAAGCCATTGAGAAGAGTGTTGCAATAAACATGGGAGTGCAGATTATCTCTTCGATAAACTGATTTCCTTTCTTTTGGGTGCATGACTAGCAGTGGGATTGCTAGATCATATGGTAGCTCTATTTTCAGTTTTTTGAGGAACTTCCAAACTCTTCTCCATAGTGGTTTTACCAATTTACATTCCCACTAACACTGTGTGAGGGTTCCCTTTTCTCCACATCCTTGCCAGCATTTGTTATTACCTGTCTTTTGGATATAAGCCATTTTAACTGGGGTGAGATGATATCTCATAGTTTTGATCTGCATTTCTCTGATGATCAGTGATGCTGAGCACCTTTTCATATAACTGTTTCATATGTCTTCCTTTCATATATCTTCCTTTGAGAAATGTCTATTCAGATCTTAATAGACATTCATATGTCTTCCTTTCAGAAATGTCTATTCAGATCTTTTGCCCAGCTTTTAATCAGATTATTAGATTTTTTTCACTACACAGTTGTTTGAGCTCCTTATATATTCTGTGGGTTGTCTCTTCACTTATGTTGATTGTTTCCTTTGCTGTATAGAAGTTTTTTAAGTTAATGTGATCCTATTTGCTCATTTCTGTTTTGGCTGTCTGTATTTATGGGGTATTACTCACGAAGTCTTTGCCCAGTCTAATGTCCTAGAGTTTTTCCCATGTTTTCATGCAGTAATTTCATAGTTTGAAGTCTTACATTTAAGTCTTTAATCAATTTTGATTTGATTTTATTTTTTTAAGGCGAGAAAGAGGAGTCTAGTTTCTTTCTTCTGCATATGGCTATCCAGTTTCTTCAGCACCATTTACTGAAGAGACTGTCTTTTCTCCAGTGTATGTTCTTGGCACCTTTTTCAGAAATGAGTCCCCTGTAGATAAACAGATTTGTCTCTGGATTCTCTATTCTGTTCCATTGGTTTGTGTGTCTGGTTTTATACAGTACCACGCTATTTTGGTTACTATTTGAAGTCAGATAATGTAATTCTTCCAGTTTTTTTTTTTTAATTTTTATTTATTTATTTTTTATTTATTTATTTATTTAGCTCTGGATAGCTTTGGCTATTCTAGGTCTTTTTTGCCTCAATGTAAATTTTAGAATTGTTTCCTCTATTTCTGTAAAGAATGTTATTGATATTTTGACAAGGACTGCATTGAATCTATAGACTGCTTTAGGTGTATAAACATTTTAACAACACTGACTCTTCCAATCCATGAACACGGAATATCTTTCCTTTTTTCTGTGTCCTCTTCAGTTTTTTTTTTTTCATCAATGACTTATAGTTTTCATTGTAGAGATCTTTCACTTCTTTGGTTAATTTCTTGATATTTTATCTGTAGCTACTGTAAATGAGATTACTTTCTTGACTTCTTTTTCAGATCGTTAATTGTTGGCATATAGAAATGCTACTGATTTTTGTATGTTGATTTTGTATCCTGCAGATTTACTCAATTTGTTTATCAGTTCTAATAGTTTTTTGGTGAAGTGTTTAGATTTTTCCAAATATAAGATCACATCATCTGCAAAGAAGGATAATTTGACTTCCTCCTTTCCAATGTGGATGCCCTAGACTTCTTTCTCTTATCTGGTTGCTCTAGCTAGAACTCCCAGTACTATGTTGAATAACAGTGGTAAAAGTGGGCATCCTTGTCATCTTCTAGATATTGGAGGAAAGGCTTTCAGTTCTCCCCCATTCAGAATGATATTAGCTGTGACTCTGTTGTATATAGCTTTTATTGTGTTAAGGTATGTTCCTTCTATACCCAGTTTTTAAACGGTTTTTATCATAAAGGGATGCTGAATTTTATCAGATGCTTTTTCAGCATCAATTAAAATGATCACATGGTTTTTGTACATTCTATTGATAAAATGTATCACATTGATTAGTGTGTGTATCTTGAACCATCCCTGCATCCCTGAGATAAATCCTACTTGGTCATGATGAAGGATCTTTTAAACATGTTGTTAAAATTGGTTTGCTAAAATTTTATAGAGGATTTCTGCATCAATGTTCATCAGGGAAGTTGGCCTATGGTTTTCTTTTTTGCTGTGTCTTTGCCTGGTTTTGGTATCACAGTAATACTAGTCTCACAGAATACAGTTTGGAACTATTCCCTTCTCCTCAATTTTTTGGAATAGTTTGAGTAGAAATTGAATTAGTTCTTCTTTAAAAGCTTGATATTAATAGAAATCAGCAGTCAAGCCACTGGGTCCTGGGCTTTCTTTTGCTGGGAGACTTTTTATTATGGCTTTGATTTTGTTACTTGCTGTTGGTCTGTTCAGGTTTTGGATTTCTTCATTGCTCAATCTTGGTAGGTTGTAAATCTCTGGGAATTCATCCATTTCTTCCAGGTTTTCCAATTTATTGGCATATAGTTGGTTATAGTAGTCACTAATGGTCCTCTGAATACCTGTAGTATTGGTTGTAATGTCTTATTTTTAATCTCTGTTTTTATTTATTTGGGTCTTTATTTTTTTCTTACTCGGGCTAAAGGTTTGTCAATTTTGTTTATCGTTTCAAAAAACCAACTTTTTGCTTTGTTGATCTTTTGTATTGTTTTCTTAATTTCAATTTATTTCTGCTCTGACCTTAATTAGTTTCTTTTCTTCTCCTAATCTTGGGTTTGGTTAGCTCTTGCCTTTCTAGTTAAGATGCATCATTAGGTTATTTATGCGAAGTTTTTCTTCTTTTTTGATGTAGGCACCTATAGCTACAAACTTCCCTCTTAATACTATTTTCACTATATCCCATAGATTTTGGTATGCTGTGTTTTCACTATTGTTTGTTTCGATAATTTTTTTTTTTGAGATGGAGTCTTGCTGTGTCTCCCAGGGTGGAGCACAATGGCGCATCTCAGCTCACTGCAACCTCCACCTCCCTGGTTCAAGGGATTCTCCTGCCTCATCCTCCCAAGTAGCTGGGATTACATGCACCTGCCACTGCACCCAGCTAATTTTTGTATTTTTTAGTAGAGATGGGGTTTCGCCATGTTGGCCAAGCTGGTCTCAAACTCTTGACCTCACCCTGAAATGTGGGTGAGATAGAGGTATGAAATGAGAGTAAATAAGAAATTGTAACATTACAAATATTAAAATATTAACAGATGATCACCTAATAACATCCTGTAGGAAAAATACTATTATCAGAGAGGGTAAATTAACTTCGCTCAAGGCTTTTAAATTTCAAATCCCATATTCTTTCTACTGAACCACATTAGTCTCTTAGAGAAATTGGGACAGCAAATGAAGAGTCACTGAAAACATTTTATAATAAAGAAGAAATAAGATAGTAGCTAAAACATAAAGAGCTAAAACATAAAGTCAAGAAATTTATTTATTTATTTATTTATTTATTTTGCTAAAATTATAGGTACAATGGAAATAGGATGAATAGAAATAGAATAGTAGCAAAAAGGAACTGGAACTTAAGAAGTACAGAATAAGCCATAAGGGTGATATGACAGACAAGCACATGAGAGATGAGTAGCAGTATGGTACCATGTAATGAAGTCCAGGCTGTTTGCAAACAATACACAGACGTAGTGGATGAGGCCTATGTAGCTCTACATCTTCCTCAGGAAGTTCTCTTTGGTCTTAAAGCATCAGGTAGAGCAGAACCCTAGCATGACAAGAAAATTTTGTCTAAAGTGGTTCTGAGAGCAGTAGTGAAGTATGTGACTGTAGGGGAAAGATTTTCTAGCATAACTGAGGGTATCAATGCACTGGCAAAATAAGCAGAATTGAGAGACACTAGTTCTAATACAGGATAAACAAACCATAGTAGTGAGTATGGAGAAGTGTATTAGAACCATAACACTAAGATTAACTGATCTCTTCCTCAGAGATGATAAAAGAATCTACTACCTCAAATGTACCTTCCAGACTTCATCAGGTTCCCTGCCCTGTGGTTTTATTACTTCAAAGAGACAACAGTCTGGAAGTGGGTACCAAAAATATGAGCTCAAACCACCATTTACTGGCTTAACCCCCATTTATATCCACTTGCTTTGTTGTGAACATAACTTTTAAAATCCTTTTTATAGTTCTTAGTATGTTTTAAAAGCCATGTCTTCATACTTCATAGCAGTATTCTTAAGTTTTCAGCCTCAACTCCAGGCTAAATCAAGAGTCCTTCCACACACCGTTTATACCAAGCTTTGGACCATCTTTAAAACTGAGTATTTTATCTTGCATCCTACCTCAGTACAGAGGCTTCAGATGCTTTCTATAGTATCTACCAGACATATCTTTTATAAACTTTTTAAAATCTGTCTTCTTGTATTTCTCAAGCCTCTCTAGCTGGATATGATTACTTATAAATCTACCTTTATATACTCACATGCAAGAACTTAAAGTTTTACTTATTATATTTCATTTTCTTAAACATCCCATAACTCCTGCCTTTTAAAATGTTTGTGAACCCTGATTCTGTCATCTCATTCTCCTTTCAAGCACATTCTTCCACAAAAAGGAAAAATCTCTTCCATCTTTTCTACACTCAGTTTCCTAACCAAACAGTATTTACATCTACGTCAAATGGATGATTGCTACCCATTTATTGCATGTATTGCATTATAAACAGCTTAAAGAATTAAACCACTACATGGTACTTATATTTACCCCTCGGCCCTCAAATAACATCCCATATTAAAGTCACTTTTCCTATGTTACACCTGCACAATGTGGAATACAAGCTCTTTTTCCTCTCTTCTCCTCAATCTACATTTACAGAACACCTAATTCACATTGCAGATAGTCGAATCGCTAGTGTATAATTTAAATAACAGAACTAATTTCCTAAGAATATTAAATTAGATATTCTAACTGAATGCTTCTCTTTTTCAAGCCACAAAATTTATTTATCACAGTACTTTAGTATTCTAAAAAAATCAGGTACCCATCTAACAAAAACCTTAGTACAGGCATGCCCTATTGAGATTGTGGCATATTTTCTGAATCATGATATAAAAAGATTCACTCCTAAGACAAGGCATCTTAAAAAGGAGCTAAGGTCGGCTGGGTGTGTTGGTTCATACCCTTAATCCCAGCACTCTGGGTGGCCAAGGCAGGGGGATCACCTGAGGTCAGGAGTTCGAGACCAGCCTGACCAACATGGTGAAACCGTGTCTCTACTAAAAATACAAAATTAGCCGGGTGTGGTGGCACACGCCTGTAATCCCAGCTACTTGGGAGGCTGAGGCAGGAGAATTGCTTGAACCTGGGGGGCGGAAGCTGCAGTGAGCCAAGATTGTGCCACTGCACTCCAGCCTGGGCAACAAGAGTGAAACTCTGTCTAAAAAAAAAAAAGAAAAAAAGGAGCTAAGGTCAAAACAATACTATCTTGCTTTAATTCTTTAAGCTGTTTAAATGTCTCTGATCTAGCCAATAAAAATATTGTTCCTATAATCAGGAATAGATTGTTAACCATAGAATGCCTCTGAAAACCAATTTAATTTTCTTTGAAATGCTGTTACTAAAATTAACTACAACTTTATTTATATGATGTCTGTGGTTTTCATGTATGCCTAAAAGGCACAAGAGAAAGAAAAGTATCCCAGAACTGGAAAAGTAGTCATTATGTTCGGTTTAGCTGACTTTCATATTTCTATTTTTAAAATCCATCCGAATTAAAGTTTTCAATAGAAAAATAGAAGGCAATTTCTTTGTGTAAAAATGGAAAAAGAAATTCGGCATCCTCTAAATTAAATTTGGAATTTGATTAATTAGTGAATGAATGCCTAAAATCCTTTTCCACCAGTTGTAAGGCTGAACATATCTATTTTTCATTTAGAATTTAAATACATTTAGAACTCCCTGGGAAGGAGAAGTGGCAATAGAAAATAATTTGAATATAATATTATATTCTGAACCCATGTGTGTTCTCAGATAAAATAAATAATAAAGCTGGTCCCTATTCAATAACACAGCCTTCTCTTAACATTTCTCAACCTTAGTTCTTCCAAATCATAGAATTCTGTTTTCAGATTCTGCATTTATACTAAAATACTAACCATTTACACTAAAATGCTAACCACAGCTAAAAGTGTCACTCCCAGAAATCTCTCAGATCTTGGCTGACACTAAGGGTCAGAAGATCAGGATTTAATCCTAGCTCTGCTGTATCCTAGCTGTTAGATCTCAGTAAAGTTATCTAAACTTCCTAAGCCTCTGTTTACTTATTTGTGAATTAATATACTACTACCATTATGTACGTGAGTTCATCATAATTTATTAACCCTATACAACCGTCAGATATTAACATGAATGTTATATGCTAACGTTGTTCCACCATTGTGGAAGGGGTAAGAATTTTTCCCATAAGTCATCAGAAAAGGGTCATGACTACACCAGAAACAACAAACCACTTAAGGACTAAGCCAGATCACCTTCAATTAGACTAAAATTGTAGTCCATGTATCTTTGGTCTTGAAGCCGCAGGGTTACTCAAGATCACATAAGGCATCACAATTATTCAAGTTATTGCTGTTCATATACAGACTATTCACACTCTCTAAACATATGCAAAAATACGGCAATAAAGACTAAACAAAAAATTAATAGTGATTTATTCTGTTTTAAAAACGTACTTTGAGGCCGGGCGCGGTGGCTCAAGCCTGTAATCCCAGCACTTTGGGAGGCCGAGACGGGTGGATCACGAGGTCAGGATATCGAGACCATCCTGGTCTACACGGTGAAACCCCGTCTCTACTAAAAAACACAAAAAACTAGCCGGGCGAGATGGCGGGCGCCTGTAGTCCCAGCTACTCGGGAGGCTGAGGCAGGAGAATGGCGTAAACCCAGGAGGCGGAGCTTGCAGTGAGCCGAGATCGCGCCACTGCACTCCAGCCTGGGCGACAGAGCGGGACTCCGTCTCAAAAAAAAAAAAAGTACTTTGATAGAAAAGTTTGAGTAAGGTAGATAGTCTAGTTAGTAATATTGTACTAGTGTTCATTTCCTGTTCTTGATAATGTTTTGTGAGATATTAAAATAGGAAAAGTTGAGAGAGAAAAAAAATGTACTTTGATAGATATAAGATAAATTTATTTTGTACTTGACAACATCATAGACATTACAGAATTGAAATTGTGATCCATTATGGAAAAAGGAAAAGGAAAAAGAAAATTTCTGACATAATCCAACAGATTACTCTTTAATCTAGCCCAACGAATCTTGAAATGCTATGTTAAGAATATGCCAAGATGTCATCTAGGAAAATCTTAGGGAGGAAAAGTTCTGTCTACCTCTTAAGCACTTCCATTTCACTATTCTAGCAGCACAAGACTCCACTTATTGGAGAGACATTTATAGCACTTGAACATGGCAGTGTCTGTCATACAAAGAGAAAATATCCATTTACTAAGTAGTAAAATCAGTATGTTTCTCTCCCTTGCTACTGGAGAAACAAGAGAGGCATCATAGGTGTCTATTCTCTTGGCTTTCAAAACAACATTATCCTTTCTCTGTCCTAGCTAAATAGCTATGCCAATCCATGATTTCTCTCTCCCTCTATGATGTCTGCTGTTCTTGAAACTTA
The DNA here is from genome assembly GCF_001698545.2 of Rhinopithecus bieti. Taxonomy (NCBI): domain Eukaryota; kingdom Metazoa; phylum Chordata; class Mammalia; order Primates; family Cercopithecidae; genus Rhinopithecus; species Rhinopithecus bieti. The sequence continues at coordinate 288,373 of NW_016813281.1, forward strand.
TGAAGGTGAATCACTGCTCATACTGTTAAATTGATATAGTTTATATCTCTCCCACTTTGATGTGAATGGAGGTAGGAACCCACAAAAAGTTCTAACAGGTCCCCAGCACCAAAAATTTCCCCTCAATCACACTAAAAGGGACATTGAAACAGGGTTTAAAAGTTTTTATAGAACAAATGCCTGGTTATTCACACTGTAAGGCCAAGTATTGGTATTTGCAGGCATATGGGGAAAAGAGAAAGGAATACAAAGGGCTCTCCAAAAGCCATTTTCTTTGGATCCTCACATTCCTTCCCCATTTTTAATGCCAAAATTCAAGATGTACCCCCTCTGTAGACCTACAGAACCCTCAGCTTTCTCTACATGGCTGAGTTATAACAATCAAAACTAAGGACTTAGCAACGTATCTTTAATTTTCAGTGAAGCAAAACTGGACAGCTATTAGTTAGGATGAGAAAATTTAAAATTTTCAATACAAAATATCTAATAGATATTTCCGATCCATGCCAACAAGAGAATGAACAATTGTTCCTGTGGGTAAGGTGTGGAAAGATGCTGAACAAACAGCAACAATACTAATTAAACAACCGGACAACTCATTTATGGAAGACATTGTTCTAAGCATTTTATGTGTATTTTTTCCACTTTATCTTTACAACAACCTATGAGATTGATATAACAATTATTCTCATTTTATAGATAAGTATTCTGCTGGCTCAAAGTAGTTGAGTAACTTGTCAAAAGTCATACCATGCAGCTGAGATTTTAACCTAGGCACTCTGCTCCAGAACCTGCACTCTTAAGTATCATATTATACCAAATGTCCTCTCAACAGGACTGCCTTGAAGACACTGCTTCTATGTGTGTGTGTGCGTATCCATAAACAGAATATAAATAAGTACACACACAGACCCCAGTAAATTCAGAGAACCAAACTTCATAGACATATATTACAAAGTACTTTAGTAATCACCTTTCTAGTCCCTCATTTTACTACCATGGATCTACCACCAGATAGAATATCTTGGGCAGCACAAATTATGTTCAATTAATAAATTCCTTTAAAATGGCTAACCACAACAACAACAACAACAACAAAAGGAGTTGAACTGCACTATTATAAAATAACCTTCGGACCTTGTAGCTAAAAACAAAAGAAATCTAATTTGTGATTTTAAGGTCCAATTCAAACCATGACTGGTTAACATTAAACAAACTTTTGGTATTTTATTTATCTGTGTTTTTTTGTTTCGTTTTTACTAAGACAATAACCTGGACATTTTCAGGAAAAAAAATACATATGTGTATCCCTGAAGTTACTGGGCTACGACTTTTACTAAAGAATCAGTGGAATTTTTCTGCTTCTGAGTATATGAAAATCATCAATTTCATCTTTAATATTACAAATTTAAATGAGAAAAAGAAGAGCAAAATAGGCATTCTAGAATTAATATATTCAAAGATGACTGTACTTCAGGGACTAGGAGGGAAGGTAATTATTTCTAGTACTGTAATACTTACAATTAAATTATCAAATTACTTAACAGCAAATGTAACATAAATGTAAAAATCAATGTGACAAAAAAGAAGAAGAACATTGTAAACATGCAAAAATACAGCCACTACTTACCAACTCAATTCCCTGTGGAAAAGGTGTATCATCCCAGTCCTTCTGTGGAAATCTCTGGATTATTTTCCCTAGACCTTCTCCTGACCCTATTAATAAAACCAAAGTGAATCAGTTATGGGATACTAAAAAATACAAATACTCATTCTACTCTTACTTATTTCTAAATGAATATTTGGTAAATAAGTTAATAAATTGATTAAACATTTTCAAGTTTTAAAAAACATGTAAGTATGCATCATCTAAACATTACACAGTCGGACCTCCATATCCATGGGTTTTGCATCTGCAGGAGACACCCAACCATGAAATGAAAATATTTGGGATGAAAAAAATAAAATTAACAATGCAACAATTTAAAAATGCTAATCTTAAAAATACAGTATAACAAATATTTCCACACCATATTCATTGTATTAGGTATTATAAGTAATCAATAAATTATTTAGAGTATATAGGAAAATATGCATAGGTTATATGCAAATACCACACCATTTTATATAAGGAACTTGAGCATCCATGGATTTTAGTATCCATGAGGGTTCTGGAACAAATCCCCCGCAAATACCCAGGGATGACTGTACTGAAATAACAGGCAATCTCTCGTCTATGAACCTTTTTTTTTTTTTGAGGCAGAGTCTTGCTCTGTTGCCTAGGCTAGAGTGCAGTCGTATGATCTTGGCTCACTGAAACCTCTGCCTCCCGAATTCAAGAGATTCTCCTGGCTTAGCCTCCCGAGTAGCTGGGATTACAGGCACCCACCACCATGCCCAGCTAATTTTTGTATTTTTAGTAGAGACGGGGTTTCACTATGTTGGCCAGACTGGTCTTGAATTCCTGACCTCAAGTGGTCCACCTGCCCTGGCCTCCGAAAGTGCTGGGATTACAGGTGTGAGCCACCACACCCGGCCACTGTTCTATAAGATTGACTGATACATATGAAAAGCCAAAAAACACTAGCCAGAGGCACTGAAATCTAGAGTCTCTACCACATTACGGGAGTAACCACCCTTTGTGCCCCAATAAGGAAATTAATCCCAAATTGAAATTTAAGAAGAACTTTTCTATGGAGATGAAATAATTTTAAGTAACAAATGAAACTGCACCACTAGCACTAAGTTTCAGTTATGGGCTATAAGTACTGCTACTGGTTAAAGTTTTTGAGGCTGGCCTGGGAACCTGACCATTGTTTAGGCAGGATTTCCCAACATCAGCACTACTGACATTTGGGGATGGATACTTCTTTGTGGGGATGGGGATTGTCCTGTGCATTGTAGGATGTTTAGCAGTATTCCTAGTCTCAATTCCTAGATTCCAGTAGCACCCCCTACCACCAGCAAGTTGTTACAACGAAAAATGTCCCCAGACGTCACCAAATGTTCCCTGGGTTGAAAACCACAGATGTCTATCACTATTGTTATAAAATTATCCTGTGACAACGAAGAAGGAATGAACTTATCACTGAACTTTGGGGATATAATTTGTGAGTAAATTGGGGCTGGAAGGTACATGTTAAATCTAAACTAATTCTTGCTATAGTTTTTTAAGATCTTCATGTTGCTTGCATATTTCTACATGTTGTCCTAGTTCATATGAAATGAAGGCAACAATATTCTGATTATTTGTTTTGCACATCTAACTTGAGGAAGTCTGCACAACGAATTCATTTTGTTAATGTACTTTAAAAATCATCCACTATGATTTCTCAACCTCATCTCTATGAATGCAGCTTCTCCCTTGCCCCTCAACTAAACTGCAACCAATTTACGGCCAAATTTCTATGTTTAAAATGTAAATGGAAAGTGACATTCACTTTACTGACCAACTCAGAACTGTATTCTGAAATGAGGTCTAACCAAAATCCATTTGAAAAGACAAAATAAAATATTCTCAATTAAAATTAATAATTGCTATAGTACGGTAACTTATCTGTCTCTTGTCATAGGGGAATGAAGGATTTTGTTAAGACTAAACCAACTTTTTATCATAGGTACTCATTCTTCAAAAAACCTCAAGCATCATCACTTACGACATCCCAAGCAGAGTTAATGAAACAAATTGCTAGGTGCTGGAGGTACACAAATGAAAAAGACATAGTCCCTATCCTAAAGGGACTCATAATCAATTTAGGGAAACAAACAAATGAACCGATAATTTCAGTTATGTTATGGTAAGCTCAATCAATGATAGAAAGACCATACAAAACTTTCTGGAAGAAATGACAGCAAGCTTGCTTTCTTTCAGTAACCAACTTGTTTCCCCAAGCACCTGGCATACTGAATTCCTGGCAGATAGTCTATACTGAGTAAAATGTTTACTTTAATAAATTCATTGATACTGACTGAAATTATTAAGTTTATTCCTCCCTTCTTTTTAAAGAGATAAATTAATGTACTTATTGTATCATGTTTAACCATGTCCCTATATTGTTTATTCAGCTCTGAAAACCATACCTAATGTATTTTAGGTTCAAGAAATATTTATCATATTAATTTTTTTTTGGACAGGGTCTCACTCTGTTGCCCAGACTGGAGTACAGTGGCAAAATCATGACTCACTGCAGCCTTGACCTCCCAGACCCAAGCGATCCTCCTACCTCAGCCTCCAAGTAGCTGGGACTACAGGTGCAGACCACCTCAACCAGCTAATTTTCATATTTTTTTGTAGAGATAGGGTTTCGCCACATTGCCCAAGTTGGTCTTGAACTTCTGGACTCAAGCAATCTACCCACCTCAGAATCCCAAAGTGCTAGGATTATAGTGTAAGCCACCGCACCCAGCCCAATCACATTAACTCTTACTAATTATAAAAGTAATGTTAAGTGCAGAAAGAATTTTAAATACATAAAAATATAAAGAAGAAATCACCCATAATCCCACACTTGGAGACAATTATTATCAACATTTTGGACTATCCATTTATTCCTAGGTTTTCTTGCATAAATACATATTTTTTTCCTACAGAATGAATACCACACTAAACCTAACTTTATATACTGGCTTATTACCTAATATTTTACAAAGGGCCTTTGATGTTGTTGAACATACACTAGTTTCTCACTATTATAAATAATACTACAATAAACGTCTTTATTTACAAATCTTTATCCTCATCTCACTTTTCCTGAAAAAATACTCTTTTCCAGATTCTACCTCTAGTAAACTGTGGCAGCACTGTAGCATCTGTCAGCAAATGTCTGAGGCATTCTGACAATACTTCTTCCTTTTACATGAAGCTAGAATTGGTGTGTATTCCTCATAAGAAAAGAACCTAAATGAGAACTAAAAAAGAACCTAAACTACTCTAAGAGGCACTTTGATAGAGTTCTTTCAAAGTAGTAGAGGATCTGGAAACAATTACAGTCATACTTGGGAGATACTGCGGGTTTGGTTCCAGTCCACAGCAATAAAGTGAATATTGCAATAATGTGAGTCACACAAATCTTTTGGTTTCTCAGTGCATATAAGTTATGTTTACACTATAGTCTATTAAGTGTGCAACAGCATTATGTCTAAAATATGTACATGCTTTAATTTAAAAATGCTTTATTGCTAAAAACTGCTAACAATCATCTGAGGCTTTAGCCAGTTGTAATCTTTTTGCTGGTAGAATGTCTTGCTTTGATGTTGATGGCTGCTAACTGATCAGGGTGGTGGCTGCGGGAATCACTGAAAATAAGACAACAGTGAAGTGTGCCATATCGATTGACACTGTCCTTCACAAAAAATTTATCCATAGCATGCAATGCTGTTTGATGGCATTTCACCTACAGCACAACTTCTCTCAAAAATTGAAATCATTCCTCTCAAACCCTGCTGCTGCTTTATCAACTAAATTGATGTAATATCCTAAATCCTTTGTCATTTCAACAAAATTCACAGCATCTTCTCCAAAAGTAGATTCCATTTCAATAAACCACTTTCTTTGCTTATCCATAAGAAGTAAATCTTCATCTATTAAAGGTTTTATCGTGAGATTGTAGCAATTCAGTCACATCTTCAGGCTCTACTTCTAATGCTAGTTATTTTCCTATTTCTACCACATCTACAGTTCCCTTCCCCACTAAAGTCTTGAATCCCTCAAGGTCATCCATAAGGGTTGGAATCAACTTCTTCTAAGCTCCTGGTTAATAGGTTCATATTTTTACCTTCTCCCATGAATTATGAATGTTATAATGGCATCTAGAATGGTGAATCCTTTCCACAAGGCTTTCAGTTTAATTTGCCCAGATTCAATCAGAGGAATCACTATCTATGGCAGCTACAGGCTTATGAAATGTATTTCTTAAATAGTAAAACTTGAAAGTCAAAATGACTGTTGATCCATGGGCTGCAGAATAGATGCTGTGTTAGCAGGCATGAAAACAACATTAATCTCCCTATACACGTCCATCAGAGCTCTTATGTTACCAGGTGCACTGTCAATGAGCAGTAATATTTTGAGAGGAATATTTTTATGAGCAGTAGGTCTCAACAGTGTGCTTAAAATATTCAATAAACCATGGTATAAATAGATGTGCTGTCATCCAGGCATTGTTGTTCCATTTAGAGAGCAGATAGTAGATGTAGCATAATTCTTAAAGGCACTGGAATTTTCAGAATGGTAAATGAGAAATAGTTTTAATTTGAAGTCACCAGCAGCATTAGCTGCTAAAAAGACAGTAAGCCTGTTCTTTGAAGCTTTGAAGTCAAGCATTTACTTCTGCTTTCCAGCTATGAAAATCCTAGATGGCATCTTCTTCCAATAGAGCCTGTTTCGTCTACATTGTGGTTGTAGTGTGGCTGCCCTCATCATCTTAGCTAGATCTTCTGCATAACTTCAGCAGCTTCTACATAAGCACTTGCTGCTTCACCTTGCACTTTCACATTATAGAGACAGCTTCTTTCCTTAAACCTCATGAACCAACCTCCAGCTTCAAACTTCTTTTGCAGCTTTCTCAACTTTCTCAGCCTACACAGAATTGAAGAGAGTTAGGGCCTTGTGCTCAGGATTAGGCTTTGTCTTAAGAAAATGGTGTGGCTAATTTCATCTATCCAAGCCACTCAGACTCCATATCAGTAATAATGCTGTCTCATTTTCTTATCATTTGCATTCACAACTTGGCTGTTTGGTACAAGAGGCCTAGCTTTTGGCTTATCTTGGCTTTTGACACGTCTTCCTCACTAAATGTAATCATTTCTAGATTTTGATTTGAAGTGAGAGACATGCAACTCTTCCTTTCACTTGACCACTTCAAGGCCATTGTAAAGTCATCAACTAACCTAATTTCAATACTAGCGTGCCTCAGGGAATAGAGAGGCCTGAGGAGAGGAAGAGAGATGATGAAATGGCTGGTCAGTGGTACAGTCAGAATACATAATTCATTTATGGATTAAATTTGCCACTTTCATGGTAGTTCGTGACATGCCAAAACAAAACACTAATATCAAAGATCACTGATCACGTATCACCAAAATACATATAATGGAAAAGCTTGAAAACTGGCGAGAATTACCAAAATGCGACACAGAGACACAAAGTGAGCCCAAGCTGTTGGCAAAATGGAGCTGACAGACTTGTTCAACATTGGGTTGCCACAAATCTTCAATTTGTTTTTTAAAAAAAAAACCCACCCACAATATCTGTTAAGGCAAAATAAACAAATAATAATAAATAATAAGCAAAGAATAAAACAAAGTATATCTGACTATAAAAAGGAGTTTTAGTCAGAAAATTTTAAGCAAAAAGTAAAGCAAGGTGCACTGGCTCACACCTGTAATCCCAGGGATTTAGGAGGCCCAGGAGTGAGGAGGCAAGAAGTTTGAGACCAGCCTGGGCAACATATTGAGACCCCATCTCTACAAAAATTAGCTGCAAATGGTGGTACAAACCTGTAGTCCCAGCTACTCGAGACTCAATTGAAACCCTTGTGCACTGTTGGTAGGAATGTCAAATGGTGGGCCTACTATGGAAAATATGGAATATGGAGGTATGGAATATGAAGGCTTCTCAAAAAATTAAAAATAGAACTATCATACATTCCGACAATCCCACTTCTGGGTATATTTCCAAAGGAATTAAAAGCAGGATGTTAGGCACAGAGGCATGCTATTGTAATCCCAGCAATTTGGGAGTCTGAGGCAGGAAGACTGCTTGAGCCCAGGAGTTGTCAAAACTGAGAAATTAACATTTATCTGCATTTTGATTGTGACCTATCATGTGAGGTTTTATATACATATGAAACAGGGTTAAGGACATGGACTCAGGATCCACATTACCTATACTATAGTCCAGTTTCACCTTTTCTTTACCCTGAGAAAATTACATTACTTCTCTGTGCTTCGTTTTTCCCCATACAAAAAATGAAGATACTATTACCTAACTCTTAGAGCTCTTGTGGGGAAGAATTTAAGTTAATGTGCATGTAAAATATATACCAGTATGAGCACGTGCATGCTTCTCAGAATAGCACTCCAACCGGAACATAATAGTTGAGATTACTGAGCTGGTCTGAATAATACAGTGTAGAGAAGAAAACTATTACTGTTCTAGACCACTATGTTATTAACAATGAAGAATGGTGTTACATAGGGTCTCCTGGTGGCCACAGGACTCTTGATTTACTGGAGTTACTTTTGAATGAAACATGTAAATCCCTTTTAAAACATATTTAATGCTGTTGTGTACCTGTACAAAAGATTTTTCAGACTCAAGCTTTATCCCTGTTAAACTTCTTTAGTCAGCTCAATACATGCATTTTTTGGATCCTATGACAGTTACCCAGTGTATTTATATCCATTTTTTATTTAATTAACTTACTCTTTTTTAGTTACAGATACGTACTACAAAATGCAACCATTTTAAATTAACAGTCTGATATATATTGACAAACTCTCAATAAAAACAATTGCAGTAGAATAAAACAAAAATGGAGAAAATGGAAATTAATTATGCTATATTAAAATATTGCTTAAGGAGTTCCTCCAGAAAATATTTCCCCAAAGAATTCATCAATATTGGCCTAAGTCCAATTATAATTTCCCAATAATAATCAAAATTTCCTCAGGATAAAAGTCTTAGTCAAAACATGCTATATACACACATTACTGACATTGGCACCAGTGCTTCTATTCCACTCTATCCTAGAACAATCTGCTTGGAACTTCAGCATTGTAACCTGGCACCTGTTCTTCCCTCTCCTTCATTAAGAATATCATCTCAGAAGAAATGGATAAAGCAAAAGCAAAAGCACAACACCAGAAAATCAGACTTTTGGGTATATGTATTGATTTACTCATTTTAATACAATAGAAGCTGATCTAAAGAAATTTGTTCAAAGAGAGAACTAAGATGAAAGCCATATTCAACTTGCAAGTCCCAAGTTTCCCATTTGTGATTTGGAAAATCTGCTTTTGAGCAAATGATATTTTTTAAAAACATTATTTTCATGTTCTCTAGAAGACCTGTGTTATAATGCCAAGACAGCCAGAAAATCAAAGTTCACCAAAATAAACAGATCTAATTGTGCCAGTATAGACCAACTTTCAAAAGATAAGGAAAATAAAAGCTGTTCATTCACTGAAAAGAAAGCATGCAGGAAATCATTCTACAAAAGGCTTTCATATTTGATCCATTTAGCATTTAATGAGAGAAGTCTGTTTATTTCAACTGACAAGCCTTTTTTGTGGTTATTTAAAAATTTAGGTAGGAATGTAATGTGAGTTTCTGATTGTCCAGTACAATCTCCTATTATTCAAAAGGTTTATTTGGAACACACAAGCTATTTTTCCCAGACTTAAACTTAGCAAAGAGCTCACAGGCTTTTACAGAAATGAAAAAGAATGCATTTTTACTGACTCACACCTGCAATCCCAACACTTTGGGAGGTCAAGGCAGGCGGATCACTTGAGGTCAAGAGCTCGAGACCAGCCTGGCCAACAAAGTGAAACCCCGTCTCTACTAAAAATACAATCACTGGGTGACAGAACGAGACTTCGTCTCAAAAAAAAAAAAATGCATTTTTAAGTTGACGAGAATACATAATGAACAAGGTATGTCACTAAAAATAATAAACAGCCGCTACAGTTTTAATCCTTATAAACTCACAATTCATTGAGAATGTATAAATCTAGCAATTTAGAGAATGTCAAGATTAAGAAAAACTGAGACATGAATACAAACTGAAATTAAAACTAAACATATGATCTAGCATTCTGATGCAATCCTTCAGACTGTGTCATTTTACTAAATTAAATAAAATATCTTCTTTAACAGCAATGAAGAAAGAATGGTTCGCAGTCTGGAATGCTGCGAAAACTATATGGTTGTACATCAACATTTAAGAAAAGAAATTCTTATCAAGTCCCTTCTCCAAATATGCATGGAATGTCTTCCCACCCCCAGCATCATTCAGTCATTCTAGTAGTTCAAACTCTCATTATCTTCACCTGAATAACAGCAGCAGCCTCATCATCTCCCTGCTTCCTATTTCACTTCACTCATAGTCATGCTCAAGTTTCTGGCAGTCTAGAAATAAGCTCTGCCAAACCGAATTTCTTCACACTAACTTCTCTGACCAAAATAATTCAGTAATTCTTCCACTAGCTACATAATAAAATAGTCCAAAATTGGCCGGACGCAGGGGCTCATGCCTGTAATCCCAGCACTTTGGGAGGCCGAGGAGGGCAGATCACGAGGTCAGGAGATTGAGACCATCCTGGCTAACACAGTGAAATCCAGTCTCTACTAAAAATACAAAAAAAAAAAAAAAGAATTAGCTGGGTGTGGTGGCGGGTGCCTGTAGTCCCAGCTACTCCGGAGGCTGAGGCAGGAGAATGGCGTGAACCCAGGAGGTGGAGCTTGCAGTGAGCCGCAATCGTGCCACTGCACTCCAGCCTGGGCGACAGAGTGAGACTCCGTTTCCAAAAAAAAAAAAAAAAAATTGTCCAAAATCATTACCTTAGGCACTTCTACTTCATCCAAGGTAAAGTAACAAGGTCTGAATTTACCCTCCAACCTACAACAACTAAAAAACCAAAATCTACAAAACAATGGTTTTCAGACACCTGACATCAGGCAATAGAGGACAATGAACCCAGAGAGAAAGAAAACAAATTATATGAGCCCTATAAAGGCCCCAGCTTACTTCTTGGTAAGAGCTTCCATGCAGGATCTAGATGCTTAGCTGGGGTGGGGGGTGGGAAAGGGGTGCAATTTCTAGACTGCAATCCAATCAAGGAAAATCCAGGAGAAGTCCTGGTGAAACTGAAGCAATTGAGTTGGGAATCCAGGGAACTCAAAGAAGTTAGAGTTCACAGAGTATCAAAGAGAAGAGAGATTAACAGGGAGAAAGAAGTTCAGAGACCTGCAGAAGGCTGAATGAAGCACATGAAAGGAACAGAAAGGACAATCCCTAGAAATTACACAAGGCCAGGGACTGTTTTTGTTCCCAACAGCCAAAGGAAAAAAACTTGCATAATTCACCAGGCATCAGGCAGAGAACCCAGAGGGTATTGCCTCAGTGTGAAAAATTAACCCTAGATAAAATGCTGCTGTATACCTACCTAACAAAGCTGGAAAACGAGCCTCAAAAAGATCAAACTATTTCCAGGTGACTTAATTACATCTCAGAATGAAGTTCAAGAATATTTACAGGAACACAGAAATAGCCAGCAATCAAGAAAGTAAAATTCACAACTTTAACATGCAAACAAAAATCACTAGACATGAAAAGAAGCAGAAAAGTATGGGCCACAAAGAGGGAAAAAAATCAATCAACTGAAATAGACTCCAAAATGATGCAGGTATTAATTAGTAGATAAAGATATTCTAAATTACCATTATGTTGCATATTTTCAGGAATATAAATGTAAAAAATATATTGGATATAGCTAATGAATTAGACACTACAAGGAAAAAAGGGTTAATGAAGTTATAGTGATAGAAACTTCCAAAATGAAACAGAGAAACAGACGGGGAAAAAGACAAAAAAACAAAAACAGAGCTGTGGAACAATTTCTAGTGGCCTAATATGCATGTAACAGGAGTCAGGAGTCCCAGAATGGAATGGAGGGGATGGAGATATATCTGAAGTAGTAATGGCCAAATTTAATGAAATTTGACTTTTCCAAATTTGATGAAAACTATAAACACACTGATCATAGAAGCTCATCAAATCCCAAACATGAAGAACACACAGAACTCACAAAGGCATATCAAAATAAATTACTTAGATATGCAGATAAATATCTAAAAACAGTTGGAGAACAATACATTGTGCAGAGTAACAAATATAAGAAGGAGAGCAGACTTCTCATTATAAACAGTACAAGCTAGAATACAGTGGAGCCACATCTTTAAAATACTGAAAGGAAAAAAAAAATCAACCCAACATTTTACACCCAGAGAAAATATCCTTCAAAAAAAAAGTTGAGTATAGCTATATAATCGAATATTGTTCGAACACAAAAAGGAATGAAAGTTGGCTGCAGTGGCTCATGCCTGTAATCCCAACACTTTGGGAGGCCGAGGCAGGCGGATCACGAGGTCAAGAGATTGAGACCATCGTGGCCAACATGTTAAAACCCTGTCTCTACTAAAAACACAAAAATTAGCTGAGTGTGGTGGCATGTGCCTGTAGTCCCAGCTACTCAGGAAGCTGAGGCAGGAGAATCGCATGAACCCAGGAGGCAGAGGTTGCAGTGAGCCACGATCATACTACTACACTCCAGCCTGGGCGACAGAGCAAGACTCCATCTCAAAAAAAAAAAGAAAAGAAAAAAAAGGAATGAAGTACTGATACATGCGACATATCATGGATAATCCTTGAAAACCGTATGCTAATTGAAAGAAACCAAACACAAAAGGCTATATATTGTATGAGTCCATTTATAGGAAATGCCCAGAAAAGTCAAATTCAAAGAGACAGAAAGTAAATTCATGGCTAACAAGGGCTTAAGGGGGTAAAATGAGTGACTGCTAATGAATATAGGGTTTCTTTGGGGTGATGAAATATTTTAAGTAAATAGTGGTGATGTCACACGTTCCCACTTGCATGTGGAAGCTGAACAATGAGAACACATGGACATAGGGAGGGGAACAACACACACTGGGGCCTGTTGCGGGGAGGTGGGAGCGGGGAGGGAGAGTATTAGGATAAATAGCTAATGCATGTGGGGTTTAATATGTAGGTGACAGGATGACAGGTGCAGCAAATCACCATGGCACATGTTTACCTATGTAACAAACCTGCGCATCCTGCACATGTATCCCAGAACTTAAAATAAAGTTTAAAATAAATAAACAAATAAATAAATAGTGGTAATGGCCGCACAACTCTTTGAATATACTAAAACCACTGCATTTTACATTTTAAAAGGATGAATTTTATGATATGTAAATTATATCTCAATAAAGGATTTTCTTTAATGAATCTCTGATCAGACACAATGGTATAGACTCCTTTCTTCTTGCTCTTCCCCACTAAGTATAAGCCTACAAATAACACATGAGGCAACCAAAGGAGAACTCTGAAAGGTGGTAAGAGGAAAGTAAACTGTTTTGTAATGCTAGGATTGGAGGAACAACACAATGGCAGGACATCTTACATATCTCTACCAAACAGAAGAAGCCAACCCAGGCCTAGCATGTCCCAGTCCCCAAGCTAACAACAGAAGGCAGCCAAGGTAGGCTCTCTCATCTCCCAGATCAAATAGAAGTTCCACTAACCACACAGGGAAAGCCCAGAACCATGAGCAGGGGCTAGACAACCACAATGATAATAAGCAGTCAGGGAAAGCACTTTCCTTCACTCCTGGCCCTGACTCCCTTCCCCCAAAGAGAGATACTGGTGAGTAAGCATCACCAGCAAGAGAGACCCCATCACAATAGGCAGGCTGGCCTGGGAAGCCTCTGTCCCCACAGGCCTGAGGCTCTCCTACACAACCAAGAGATATTGAGGTGTCCAGCCAGCACCAGCAAGAGGTATCTTGCTGTATCAAGTGACCTCGGCAGACATTTTGTTTCTATGGGGTTAAGAATTCCCTCCCCAATCCAGAAACACTGGGGTAGTCAGAGGACACCAGTAAGAGGGACTCGACCATAACAAGCAGTCTGGCCCAGGGAGCCTCTTTGTCCTCATGAGTCAGAATCTCTCATGTACTCCCCAGTGACATGAGGGCAGTGAAATAGCACCAATAGTGAACATCGTGCCACAAAAAGTAGCCTGGTCCAGCAAAACCTCTTTGTCCCTGTAGCCTGAGAGTACCCTCCCCCACCAAGAGACATCACACAGCTCAGCCTGTGGAATGCTTTCGGCCACCTCAGGCAGCACCAGTGGGAGCTCTAGTGCTGCCTGAGGTGACAGAAAGGGCTTTATTTAATGGCCCCAGCATTCAATAAACAAGCAAAACCAAATAACCAAGAAAATAAAAATAACACTGGAAAGGCTCTGAAAATTAAACTGCCACTGGAACAACAGCCTACAAAATTAGACTATGGTCTACACACTAACTCTAAACACAAAAACTAACATAACAGCCAAAATGTCCAGGATATAGTAAAAAAGCACCCATCACACCAAGAACCAGAAAAGATCACAACTTGAATGACAAAAAGACAATTAACTGATGCCAACACAGACATGAATCAGATGTCAGAATTATCTGTAAAGATTTTAAAGCAGCTACCTTAAAAATACATCAAATCATAAATTATCTTGAAACAAATGAAAAATAGAAATAACAGCACAGAAATATGTTATAAATCAAACAGAAATTATAAAACTAAAAAATAAAATATCCAAAATTAAAATCTCACAGGATGGTTTCAATAGTAGAGTGAAAATGGCATATAGCATAGAATCAGTGAACTTGAGGTGAAATCAGTAGAATTTACCCAATCTGAACAACAGAGAGAAAATAAATTAAAATATAAAGAAAAGAACATTGGGGACCCACGGGAGATCCATAGACCATAACAAAAGATCCACTATTCATATCACTGGAGTCCCAGAAAAGAGAAGAGGAAGAGGGAAACTAAAAGAATATTCCAAGAAATAATGGCTAAAACACTCCCAAATTTGGTGAAGCACCAAACATATTCAAAAAGTTGAGTGAATCTCATACTGGCTAAACTCAAAGAAATCTACATTAAGATACATTATAATGAAACATCTGAAAATTAAAAACAAAGAAGTCTTGAAAGAAGCCAGAGAGAAACATTTTACCTACAGGAAAACACCAATTCAAATGAAGATTGGCTGAAGGAAGCTGTTTAAACAGAAAAGAAATTATAAAAGAAGCAACACTGGAGCATCAGAGGCAAAACAAAAATGCAAATCCAAGTCACCCTCAGTCTACTACTCAAACACTTCTCCAGTCCAATAGCTGGTGTCCTGATGTCAGTGGGCTCTAAACCTCTTCCCAGGGCAATATTCTTCACCCTTATTCCAACAGTCTTTAAGATTGCTTAAAACTTCTCTGTCCTTGAAGCTTACTGCTTGCCTGATCTGCAACCTTTAGTTGCCAGGATAGGGTGAGGAGGGACCAGAAGGCACTGTCAGAATTGACTCCTTTTTCAACACAAAACTTAATCTGAGTATGCCCCTAACAGAGAAGTTGAGTCCTAGGGCCCTCTCTCCTAGTATTTCCTTTTCTATGAGAAAAAAATACATCATACAAGGGCAAGCCCAAAGACACAATAATTAATATTTGTTCTCACTGTAACAAATGGAAAACAAGCTCAACCCTCTCTCACAAGCAGTTATTTAACCACTTAAAGAAAACTACTGTGTCTTATCAAAGGTAAATATGATGTCCATTTCCCTTATCTTCTGAGTACAAGGGCCTATTAAAACACCACTACATTAAAGCTATCAACAGTAATTATGAATAAACAAAAATAACCTAAAATATAAATACCTTCCCATGGTTGATATCCTCAAACTAATCTAAGAAAGTCCTCAAGAAAAACACTCCCATGTTTCTAAAAGAATACTACATTGGTAATCAGGAGACCTGAGGCTTATCTTAGCTCTGTCACTAAGTGGTGACCTTAAGCAAATCCTCTAACTTCTCTGAGCCTTGGTCTCCCACCTGTAAAGTGATCTTAGGTCCCTCCTGGCTCTAAACTTCTAGGCATGGTAAACCAACAAAAAATGTGAAATACATACATCTGCCACTAGATGGCATAACACTAATATTGCTGATCTGAAAAGCAGACCAAAATCTCCTCCAAGATAGATTACCTTAAGAAAACTACACCAGTTTAAATTATGCCAATTTAAACTAAGCCTCAATAACTCGTCTACTGGCAAAGAACTCCCGGCTACTTCATAAACACTTTTATTTTGTATGATGTAGAATGAGAAACCTCTTTCTGAACTAGTTACAGTTATCATGAACCAAACTAAAAATTTACAAAGACATGCTTATTATATAATTCTGAGAAAATAAGTTTACAACAAAGAAGGGGGTGAAGGAGGTGGCAAAGACATGGGGCAGGAAAGAACAGGTGGAGGGACAGAAGGGAGAAAAAAAAGAAGCTGTTTTTTAGCAATTTCTGCAGTATTATCTATGCCTATCAATGTATTATAAAAATGTATTACCATTGTACCACAGAATATTTAGCCTCCCTTGACAATTCGGCAGAGAAAACACTGCCACATTAAAATTTCAGACAAATTTCTTGGAACCAGCTTTAAAAACATTAATATATTGGTAGTATCTATAAAACATTGATCCTTTCAGAATAAAAAGACAACTGAAAATTTAAAACACAATTCTCTACTATGACTTAACTATCACTTTCACTATGTTTAAGTTATATTTACATTTTCCTCCAATTGAAGATAAGACTGGTACATAGCAAGTGCTTAGTTTTAGCATAGATTTTTTAAATACCTTTTTAAACTAGGGAGGAAAGTTATCGATTGAAAAACAGCAATCGTTAATCTTCCTTAAACGAGAAATTCGTATCTGTTGCATAATGCAACTAGACATGATACACATAAATTTCTCATTAAAACTCATTCAATGTGTCCCTATCAACGTATTCCCTAACCCTAAGTCAATAAAGGAGAAGATACAAAAATCCTTAGTTCTCCAGCAAACTGTGCCTTCAAAATCAATTAGGCCTTTCTCGTTACAGAAATACAGGTGACAAATTTCTTCTTCCCAAATACAGTTTAAACATGTCCCTGCGTACAATGCTCTCCTCTCCACAAATTTGTTTTTTTCTCATCTCTAACTTCCTATCTGCAACTCAAAGTTCACCTTGGAGCATCTACAGCACAGATAATCAAAGTCGTGTGTTTTCTACTCAACTCTTCTCAAATGCAAACTTCCTATCCTGCAAAAAGAATTACAGTTTATCTGTCCAAACAAGTTATGAGGCTGGTTATAACATACTTTACTACCAGCTGTTTTCCTTAACATTTCAATCTCCTGAAGACAATCATTTCCTTCTCCTAACACATAAAACAGAGTATTTCTCAAGCTCCCAATGCTGTTTGTACCCCCTATTAAGCATTTCTATAAACACAGCAAATGAATCATGACCAAATTGGGATTTTTCTATTATTTCTACAAAATCTGTATCTTCTCTCCCTCCATTCTGTATCTCAGAGAATGGCACGTTATCCATCTAAGCATTCAGTGTCTCCATTAGGATTATGTTCCTCTGTATATGGCAGAAAATCTAAAACATTAATAGCTTAAACAAGATAAAAGTTTATTTCCTTTCATATAAAAGATGTCTCAAAGACAACATTCAGGATTAATGTCAGATCTATGGTCTCAAAGATCCAGCTTCTTCAGGTTCATCACTCCACCATCTACAGGTTTAGACCCTTGTTCTCATGGTTTAATATGTCTTCTGGAGCTCCAAACATCACATCCATGTTTCAAGTAGAAATCAAGAAGGAAGGAAGGAAGCTGGGCACAGTGGCTCATGCCTGTAATCCCAAACACTTTGGGAGGCTGAGGCAGGAGGATCACTTGAGCCCAGGAGTTCCAGTCCAGCCTGGGCAACATGGCAAAACCCCATCTCTACAAAAATTAGCTGGGTGTGGTGGCGCACACCTGTGGTCCCAGCTACTCAGGAGGCTGAGGTGGCAGAATTGCTTGAGCCTACAAGGTCAAGGCTGTAATGAGCCAAGATTGCTCCACTGCACTCCAGCCTAGGCAACAGAGCAAGACCCTATGCTCCCCTGCACAAAGAAAAAAAGAAGAAAAGAAAGAAGAAGAGGAGAAGAAGAAGAAAGGAGGAGGGAGAGAAGAAGGAGAAGGAAGAGAAAAAGGAGGAAGGTATAGAATATTTTAAGGAGAATTTCTGGAAGAACAATTTCACTTACATATCACTTGCCAAAGCCTTGTCACATGACTACACCCAACAGCAAGGGAGTCTCTTAGTCTCTTAGACAATTGTCCTGCTAAAAAACAAGAGTTTTATTTCTAAAGGAGAAAAAATAGTATTAGGAGGCAACTGGCCATTTCTACCGGAGTCTGCTCTTAGTCTGATAGGTGCCAACACATCATGTAGAACCATCTGTTAACCAAGAACACAGCAGACTGCCCAGGAATAAAACCATGGGTGTGGGGTTGTGAAAGGAACCACAGTATAGAAAGAGCCTCTTGTGGCCAGGCGCGGTAGCTCACACCTGTAATCTCAGCACTTTGGGAGGCCAAGGGAGGTGGATCACCTGAGATCAGGAGTTCGAGACCAGCCTGGCCAACATGGTGAAACCCCGTCTCTGTTAAAAGTACAAAAATTAACCGGATGTGGTGGCATGTGCCTGTAATCCCAGCTACTTGGGAGGCTAAGTCAGGAGAATCGTTTGAACCTAGCAGGCGGAGGTTGCAGTGAGCTGAGATTGCACTACTGCCCTCCAGCCTGGGTGACAAGAGCAAGACTCTGACTCTAAAAAATAAATAAATAAACAAATTTAAAAAAAAGAGCCTCTTGCTTGCTCAATGTACATGTGTTTTCAGTACTTCCATTTTGCCCAATCCCAGGTATATGGCTTCCATTTGATGATGTAATACTGTTATGCATGCTCATGTCACTGGTATCCAGTATTTAGAAATTTGTTCTCTATCACATATAACAACAAAGCCAGTAGCTTTTTCAGAGAAGATACAGTTAGCTCTAAAATGAAGGAGCCTTCACTGTGATTCTCCTCCTGTCAGAGCCTGCCACAAATTCCACATAGCAACCAGATGGCAGTCTTTATGGATTGTTGAGTCAAGAGGTTGGAACAGTACACTTAAAATTTAGTATATCCTGACTTCAAACCCAGAGAGACCCACCAGTTGCTGTACTTCTTTTTGGTAGCAATGAATATAAGATGCAGTAGTTTATCTTCCACTTCAGAAAGGACATCCCAATATATCCCAAAATACTGTTACCTCAGAAACTTCACTAAGGTGTCAAGTCCTCCAATTTTTTATGGACTTCATGTCCCATCATCAGCTGTGTCTTTAGCATCTTTACAAAGGATCTAAGCCGCCTACTAGTTCACTATCATAATGTCCTATCAATCAGCATGATGTCATCACTATAGGGGACCAGGATGATGTACTGTGGGATAGTGAGATGAACAAAATCCCTACAGAGCCAAAATGCTGACCTAACCATGGAGGCAATATGATGACAGTGTACTGCATTGCTGGGTATTTCTGATGTTCTCTGTTAATTAGATTCAGTAAGGCAGTTGATAGATCAATAGTTAACTACCAAGTGCCAGGTTCTGTTTCTAGAAAAGAGACCACATGTGGAACCAAAGATACAAGTAGAGGGGTAGAAGAAGCTTATGATAATACATCATCATTCTCCAAAAGGTATCTATCTTCTGCATAGGTAAAACACAAGTCAGCAGGCTGAACCTTTCAAGTCTTTAATATGGCACTAATCTCTGAGATTCAGGATGTAAGACTGCTTTGGTAAAAAGAACTTCGGGGGGTTACACTTGGCTCTTCCTACCATAAAGTCCATTAACTCATGGATATGGGAACTAATTTGGGGATTCTTCCATTTGTTGAGCATATTTATTCCAAACATGCAGTAAGAAACAAGATATAACCACAGTACGAATTCATGGACTGTGAAATAATGGAGCTTCAAGTCAAAGCTCCATTCCATGCCTGATTTCCATAAGCTCCTATCTGCCTCATGGAGCACAATGGTATCCTCAGTCACTGGGAATTATCATTAGCTCAGGTTCCAATAACTCCTGAAAGGTTTGTGTATTTGCCTTCTGATGAACAGTTATGCTTGCAAATAACAAAAGACCCCTTTCTTTTTTTTTTTTTTTTTTTTTTGAGGCGGAGTCTCGCTCTGTCGGGGCCCGGACTGGAGTGCAGTAAGACCCCTTTCTTTAGGGAAGGTTATGAAAAAATTAATTGTGCTTACCCATGATTATTACCACCAATGGTCCTCTCCATAAAGAAGTATTGCTGCCTCTTTTTTCTTCAAGGAGTTCTAATCTGTAAATAATAAAGCTAATAGGTATTTAGGACATTATGGAGACCTAAAAATCAATCGCTACATTCATTAGACCTTAAGTGTTCCTGTTTTTCATTTGCTTAGTTCCAGTTTATGTATTCCTGTATGTGAGACCCTCCACGTCATCCGTAGGGAAACCCCTTAATCAATTTGTTCTATATATTAAGCATATGTGTTCTGATGGTACATTCTGTTAACTTTGTCTCGTGGGCACGTGGGCTCCGTCTGTATCCAGCACTTTGGGATGTCTATGTAGGCAGATCACAAGTCATTTTCTTTGTATATTAGATTGTTGTATCATCCTGGCCTATATAGGGAAACCCTCATCCTACTAACATATCTATCTGGCCGTGGTGCATTATCCTGAGTGCCAGTCTGTATTTCGTGACTGAAGCAGGAGAATTCGCTGAACCTGGGAGGCGGGAGGTTTGCAGTGAGCTGGAGATCCCCATCTACTGCACTCAGCTTGCAACAGGAGTTGGAGTATTCTTGTCTCGATAAATAAAAAAAAAAAAAAAAAAAACAAAGTTCTGTTACTTGCCTCTGCCATTCCAGGATTCCACTATATTCAGAAAGCTCATTTTGTAGCAGTATCTCTTACATTCATGCCAAGGCCAGAGAAGACAGACACTAGAGTACTTTTTAAGGATGCCAGCGTTTCTCTCACTGTTGTATTTTCTTAAAGGTAGTAGAGAACACCTATCTTGGGGGATGTACTTACAGAGTAAGGAAGCCAGCTGCACAAAATAAATCCACCTCAACATTCCTAACTCCCCAAGTTTGCCATCTCAACTTTACTCAGTGGAGGTCACTACCGAATCCACATTTCAGTCAAACAAACAAGCAGACAATTAGAACCAGTCCTAGCTGCTTGAGCAAGAACCAAATCTAAAATCTGTCACAGATGAATCTACATTAATAGATTCAGCCCAAACTAAAATTAGATTCCTCCTTTCCTAGTCCAGCATCTCTTTGAATTTGATTTCATATCAATTGCATAGGTTTTTGCTAACATAAACTAGTAAAACTCTTGCAATTCTTTTGATGCATAAAACTTGTCTTTCATCATAAAGTTGGCCCCTTGAACTTCCTGGGATCTGACTCTAGCTATTGGTCTACAGGCCAGAAGATGGTGGGAATGAGCTATCACTCAACAGCTATCACTCAACAAGCTGAAGTCATTACAGCATCTTTAAGGATCACTCAAAGGAAGAGGGGTTACTTCTGCTGGCAAGGGAGGCTCAGTACAAACCACAGGTTAAGAATACCTGGAGTCATTCAAATGGTTCCATGTCATGATTCCAATTCCTGGAATCTTACTCTTTCCCAATCAATAACCCAACTTACACCTATGAAATCTGATGAAGCTGAGTTCACTCTGCACTGAACACAGTTTAATAACTTGTTGGATCAGACTCTGTACCTTAGACTATAACAGTCCTGGAGTCATAAGACATAAAAGACTCTTTTAAGCCAATCACCAAATTCCTTAGTACTCTAACCATAACTTCAGCCAAGATTTAAAAATTTAGCCCTGTGGTTTAAATTTACTTTAAACCAGAATTTCTCAAACTAAACACTATTGACATTTTGGGCCAGGTAACTCTTTGTTGTCGTGGTGGGGAGGGGACAATCCTGTGCATCAGCATTCTTGGTCTCTACTCACTAGATACCAGTAGCACCCTGCTCCCCTAGTTCTGATAACTAAAAATGCCACCAGACATTTCCAAATATGCCTTGGAGAGCAAAATCACCCCAGGTTGAGAACCACTGCTTTAAACTCTACAGTGGAGTTAAAAACAGCCAACTGGCCAGGCGCAGTGGCTCACACCTGTAATCCCAACACTCTGGGAGTCTGAGGCAGGCGGATCACGAGGTCAGGAGATCCAGACCATCCTGGCTAACATGGTGAAACCCCATCTCTACTAAAAATACAAAAAATTAGTCGAGCATGGTGGCTCACATCTGTAGTCCCAGCTACTCAGGAGGCTAAGGCAAGATAATCGCTTTAACCTGGGAGGTGGAGGTTGCAGTGAGCCGAGATAGCACCACTGCACTCCAGCCTGGGCGACAGAGCGAGACTCCGTCTAAAACAAAAAACAAACAAAAACAGCCAGTCCTCTCATATCTTTACTTTCCTAAATGGATCATCCATCAGTTCAGCAAAGCTTTGCCTTCAACAGGTACTTCATCCCAGGTAACCACAGATCAAAAACAGTAGGTGCCATGAACTGGCTACCAGCAACCCTTCTAGATTCCTTGAGGATTTGTTGCCCAAAACAGTTTTACACCAATTTAATGGTCCAGGATCAGAATCCACTCCAGGTAGTTTAAACAAAAAGGGGGGTTAAGATAAGAATCAGATGCTCACAAAATCATTGGAAAAAGTAGAGAGACAGGGTTCAGAGTAACTGAACTCCTAGAAACAACTCCTAGCCCACAGAATCACTCTGCCTCAGCCATAATCACAAAAGCTGGTACCACCATTGTAGGAAGCTGGCAAGCCAGGAAGCTCCTGTAGAAGCTGCAGAATTAGAAAGCCACTGCTAAATGAGAAAGCTGCCCCACAAACTACTAGCTCAGAACCATTCTACTTTTCTCATAATCTAAGCCCACAGCCTGCCTCTCTCCCCAGGTGGTTCACTTCCAAATCAAAGTGCATCCGAAGGGTGGAACCTAAATCATGTCCAGAAAACAAAGCAGCCTACAGGAAAAAAAAAAAAAAATTTACTAGCCAAGAAGACTATTAGGCACTCTCATGTTTTCATTGTCATCTTAAAATTGGTATTCTCCAAGAGATGTAACCTATCAATTATTGCACTGTTGCATTTTTAACCTACCAATAATGCGGTTTCCTGAGCCTGAATTACTGGAATATAGATTCCAAACTAGGTTTAATGTCACCTTGTAGCAACCTCTTTGTGTAATCATCTGGACTTCCATAAAGGAAAATCCTCTGCATCAACAACAACCAAGGTGGGAGGATCACTTGAGCCCAGGAGGTCAAGGCTGCAGTGAGCCATGACCATTCCACTGCACTCCAGCCTGGGTGACACAGCAAGACCTTGACTCAAAAAAACAAACAAAAAACCATGTGCCTCTTGTGATTCTGAACTGCAACATTCTCCCACACTTACTACAATGAATCCTTATCATTTCTTGCCCACACTACTGCAATACCTTCACAACTGCTCTCCTTGACTTCACTTGTTGTCCACTTCAAATCATTTTCCCAAAAGTACCAGAATTTATATAGCATATTACTCCACATAACTGACTTCTCATCACATTCAGAATAATGACTGAATTTCCATCTGACTTACCAAATGCTCATCTATGTCCTTAAGAGTGCTCTAGTTTCAACAATCTGTTTACAGCTCCCCAAATAAGTCAGGTCCATTCAAACTCATTTATCTGCTTTTAAGTATACTGTCTCTTCTGTGGACATTCTCCTCTTTAATCTCACCTCTGTTTCTCCCATTACCAGGTTAACATTTACACATTTTAAAGTGTCATCTCTTTTTAGGAATGTTTCTTGACACCTTGTTCCCCTAGACTAAGAGTGGACCTTCCCTATGCTTCCATAATATCTTACTCAAAATCCTTAAGGGAGGAAATGCAAACAGTTATGTAATCTTCTCCAGTAGAACTTAACTCTAAGACATAAAATAAAAAAATAAAAATGATTCTAAGAGAAGGCTGAGAGATTATTTCATTCTGTTGTTGAAAGATCTAAATCATTTAGAAACTTTCTTTTTCCTTACACTGAGGCAAAATCTTCTTGAAGTACTCTCACCAACTGATGTTACCTGGCATAAGAAAACATGCATCTATTCCTTCTTTAACATGATAGTGATAGCTTCTCAGCTGTTTGAAGGCCATAATCATGATTCTCCAATCCTCTCTAATGTAACTAGTTTTCCCATCTTAGACTGCTCTAATCCTTAATAGTGTTCAACTAAAGTGAAACAATTTAAAGAATGTAGAAGAAGAATTAATTGAGAGTAAGAACTTCTAAAAGGATTAAAAAGTAGAAAGAGGGCTGGGTGCGGTGGCTCACTCCTGTAATCCCAGCACTTTGGGAGGCCAAGGAGGGTGGATCACTTGAGGTCAAGAGTTCAAGACCAGCCTGGCCAATATGATGAAACCCTGTCTCTACTAAAAATACAAAAACTAGCCAGGTGTGGTGGCAGGCTCTGGTAATCCCAGCTACTCATGAGGCTGAGGCAGGAGAATCGCTTGACCCCAGGAGGCGGAGGGTGCAATGAGCCGAGATTGTACCACTGTACACCAGCCTAGGCGGCAAAGGGAGAATCTGTCTCAAAAAAAAAAAAAAGTAGAAAGGGATAAAAAGTGGAACTCATCTCAGGAAAATGCAAAGATTTAACTTATATAAATAATTGCCTAAATGAATATTTTAAAAAATCATAACAAATAATGCAGGGGTTAAAAATAGAAAGTAAACCACTTTCCTTGTCTTTCATAGTAGGTAATCAATGGACAGTACACATTTGATAATTCAAGAAATAGAGGTTTAATGTAATATTCTCTAGACTGACAACATTAAATATTAACATAGCAAACAGATACCAGGAGGTAGAAGGAGAAGATAACTATTAAAAATACAAAATTCCCCATCCTTCATATTGGAGAACAGATGCTGTCTAAAGTTGTCCAATATATTCATTGCTCATAAAGCATCCAGCAACAGAACAAAAACTGACTGAAAAGAGGTCGGTCTTATTTTGAGGAAGTAGGACTGAGTGTGCAAGAAGATTATTTCTTTTTTCTTGGAAAGGAGACTTTTACTTTATGTTTTCTGTTTAATGACTGTTTGTTTACAAAAAACAAAAACAAAACACACACATACAAGTAGCTTAATAAAACAGTTACCAATGCTATAACATGGTAGAAAATAAGTAGAAAATCTGTGATTACATACTTAAGACAATAAAAAGCAAATAACCCCTGACAACTTTAAGTAGTTTCTTCTATTTATTAGTTCTAATGTATCATTGCTATAAAATCACAAAATGTTCACTGCTACAAGTCAGAGATGATGAGATGCCTCTATCAGAGGCCAAAATGTGCTGCTACTTCCTGATAATTTTTATGAGAGAAAAAAACTCTAAGCCTTGGAGAGGTATTACTCTATTTTATAAAAATCAGTGAAGGGAAGGATAACCTCTGTATTAGTCTGTTCTCATGCTGCTAATAAAGACATAACTAAGACTGGTTAATTTATAAAAAAAAAAAAAAAGTTTAATGGACTAACAGTTCCACATGGCTGGGGAGGCCTCACAATAATGGTGGAAGGCAAATGAGGAGCAAAGTCACATCTTTTTTTGTTTTTCCTTTGAGACAGAGTCTCACTCTGTCACCCAGGCTGGAGTGCAGTGACACGATCTCAGCTCACTGCAACCTCCGCCTCCCGGGTTCAAGCAATTCTCCTGCCGCAGCCTCCCGAGTAGCTGGGATTACAGGCATGTACCACCATGTTAATTTTTTGTATTTTTATATACAAAAAATTATATATACGGTTAATTTTTGTATTTTTAGTAGAGACAGGGTTTCACCATATTGACCAGGCTAGTCTCAAACTCCTGACCTCATATGATCCACCTGCCTCGGCTTCCCAAAGTGCTGGGATTACAGGCGTGAGCCACCGTGCCCGACTGCAGTCACATCTCACATGGCAGCAGGCAAGCAAGTGTGTGCAGGGGAACTCCCCTTTATAAAAGCATCAGATCCCATGAGACTTATTCACTATCACAAGAATAGCATGGGAAAGACCCCCCCCCCCCGCCCGCCCGACCATGATTCAATTACCTCCCACTAGATCCCTCCCATGACACATGGGAATTATGGAAGCTAAAATTCAAGCTAAGATTTGGGTGGGGACACAGCCAAACCCTTCTACCCCGGCCCCTCTCAAATCTCATGTCCTCACATTTCCCAACCAATTATGCCAAAAGTCCCCCAAAGTCTTAACTCATTTCAGCATTAATTCAAAGGTCCACAGTCCAAAGTCTCATCCAAGACAAGTCCCTTCCACCTATGAGCCTGTGAAATCAAAAGCAAGTTAGTTACTTCCTAGATACAATGGAGAGTCTACAGCCACACCACCCTGAATGTGCCGGATCTCATCTAGATACAACAGAGGTACAGGCATTGGGTTAACACATCATTCTAAATGTGAGAAACTGGCCAAAACAAAAGGGTTACAGGCCCCATGCAAGTCTGACATCCAACAGGGCAGTCATTAAACCTTAAAGTTCCAAAATGATCCCCTTTGATTCCATGTCTCACATCCAGGTCATGCTGATGCAAGAGCTGGGCTCCCACAGCCCTGGGCAGCTCCATTCCTGTGGCTTTGCAGGGTATAGCCCTGCTCCTGGCTCCTTTCATGGGCTGCTGTTGAGTGTCTGTGGCTTTTCCAAGTGCATGTTGCAAGCTGTCAGTCTACCATTCTGGGGTCTGGAGGATGGTGGCCCTCTTCTCATAACTCCATTAGGCAGTGCCCCAGTGGGGACTCTATGTGGGGGCTCTGACTTCACATTTCCCTGGTGCACTGCCCTAGCAGAGGTTCTCCATGAGGACTCCACCCCTGCAGCAAACTTCTGCCTGGACATCCAGGAGTTTCCATACATCCTCTGAAATCTAGGTAGAGGTTCAACAAACTTCAATTCTTGACTTCCGTGCACCCACAAGCTCAACACCATGTGGAAGCTGCCAAGGCTCAGGGCTTGCACCCTCTGAAGCCATGGCCTGAGCTGTACCTTGGCCCCTTTTAGCCGTGGCTGGATGCAGGACACTAAGTCCCTAGGCTGTATACAGCAGGAGGGCCCTAGGCCTGGCCCAGGAAACCATTTTTTTTCTCCTAGGCCTCTGGATCTGTGATGGGAGGGACTGCCTTAAAGGTCTCTGACATGCCCTGGAGACATTTTCCCCATTGTCTTGGTGATTAACATTTGGCTCCTCGTTACTTATGCAAATTTATGCAGCCAGCTTGAATTTCTCTCCAGAAAACAGGGTTTTCTTTTCTATTGCATTGTCAGGCTGCAAATTTTCCAAACTTCTATGCTCTGCTTTTTCTTGAACTCTCTGCCGCTTAGAAATGTCTTCCACTAAATACCCTAAATCATCTCTTTCTGGTTCAAAGTTCCACAGACCTCTAGGGCAGGGGCAAAATGCCACCAGTCTCTGTGCATAGCAAGAGTGACCTTTACTCCAGTTTTCAACAAGTTCCTCATTGCCATCTGAGACCACCTCAGCCTGGACTTTATTGTCCATATCACTATCAGCATTTTGGTCAAAGCCATTCAACAAGTCTCTAGGAAGTTCCAGATTTTCCCACCTCTTCCTGTCTTCTTCTGAGCCCTCTAAACTGTTCCAACCTCTGCCTGTTACTCAGTTCCAAAGATGTTCCTACATTTTTAAGTATCTTTACAGAGTGCC
This sequence comes from Rhinopithecus bieti, assembly GCF_001698545.2. Classification (NCBI taxonomy): domain Eukaryota; kingdom Metazoa; phylum Chordata; class Mammalia; order Primates; family Cercopithecidae; genus Rhinopithecus; species Rhinopithecus bieti. The sequence goes on from NW_016813281.1 coordinate 315,938, forward strand.
CCCCTACCACAGTACCACTTTACTGTTTTAGTCAGTTCTGATGCTGCTAATAAAGACATACCAGAGACTGGGTAATTTACAAAGGAAAGAAGTTGAACAGACTCACAGTTCCATATGGCTCAGGAGGCCTTATAATCATGGCGGAAGACAAAGGAGATGCAAAGGAACATCTTACATGGCAGCAGGCAAGAGAGCTTGTGCAGGGGTACTCCCCTTTCTAAAACCATCAGATCTCATAAGACTTATTCCTTATCATGAGAACAGCATGGGAAAGACCCACCCCTGCCCCGCCAGCCCATGATTCAATTACCTCCTACCAGGTCCCTCTGATGACACATGGGAATTATGGGAGCTAGAATTCAAGATGAGATTTAGGTGGAGACACAGTCAAATGATACCTCCAATCATTCTAGATTCTTGTTCATTAATATTTACAGCACATACAACAAATCTGTTAAATAGACCTATAGCTTCTATTGATAAATTCTCATGTGAGTTCATCCCTCTTTCTACCACCACTCCCTTAGGCCATCATAATTTCTTGCCTGACTTGGTATCCCTACCTCCTGTTTCTTACCCTGTACATTGCTACCAAAATAATCATTCTAACATGCAAATTTGAAATCATACTCACATTTAAAATGCAACAATGCCTTCCCACTATCTACGATTTAAAGTTCAAAGTCCTTGACATGACATTCAAAGCCTTTAATCATCTGGCTCCAGTTTAACTTCTCTGGCCTCATAGTTTGACACTTCCCCCTCTCCCCATATATACCCTATACTATGACCCCACCAAAACTACTTGCAATTCTTCCAACTGGTCATTCATTCTTAAGGCCCCACATACATATTTGTGTTCTTTTCTCTTCTTCCTAGAAAGCCCTTTATTTAATTTCTCACTTGGCACATCCTATTTCTCACAGATAAAACACAGGAATCACCTCTTCTAGAAAGCCTTCTTGGCCGGGCGCGGTGGCTCAAGCCTGTAATCCCAGCACTTTGGGACACTTTTCGGGGAGGCGGCCGAGACGGGGCAGATTCCACAGGTCCAGGGGAGGAGTTTCGAGACCAATCCTGTAAACGGTGAAACCCCGTCTCCTACCTAAAAATACCCAAAACCTTACCCGGAAGGGTTCTAAGGTGTGGCGGTGCGCCCCTTGTAGTTTCCCAGCTTACTCCGGGTGTAAGCCCTTGAGCGCCCCCAGGAAGAAAAATGGCCCGGCTAAAAACACCCAGCCGGACTGGCAGACCCAGCCCTGCCCCCAGCTGACCTGTTAGATTCCCCGTACGTTGCACATCCAGTTCTCGGGCCCGACATGAAGCGAGACCTCCCGCCTCAAAAAAAAAAAAATAAAAAGAAAGCCTTCTTTCACCTCCTCTCTTTCCTGTCAGATTGGGGTAAGCTTCTATTCCTCTGTGTTCTTCATAGTGTCCTGTTTATACCTCTTGTCATGGCTCCTTTCACTTATATTACTATTTTCTATTTACCTATTTGCCTTCCCTACTAGACTGTTACTTCTTTTTTTTTTTTTTTTTTTTTTTTTTTCAGTTGAGACAGACTCACTCTGTTGCCCAGGCTGGAGTACAATGGTGCAATATCAGCTCACTGTAGCCTCTGCCTCCCAGGTTCAAGTGATTCTCCTGTCTCAGCCTCCCAAGTAGCTGGGATTACAGAATGAGCCACCATACCCAGCTAATTTTTGTATTTCTACAAAAATTACAATGTTTCACCATGTTTGCCAGGCTAGTCTCAAACTCCTGACCTTAAGTGATCTGCCTGCCTCAGCCTCCTAAAGTGCTGGGATTACAGGCGTGAGCCACTGTGCCCAACCAAGACTGTTACTTCTTAAGAGCTGTGGCTTTTCTCACAGGTCAAGCACTTTACAATAGTGATATTCAAAATGACAATTTCTTAACTAATTTATGCATCATACAGCTACAAAGCTAGTATCTACATTAGGGGGAACAATCATGAAGGGAATTTCCCCACACAAAAAGGAACAAGAGAGAATTCTGTTTATGCTATGGCTGAGTAAGCACCTACCAGATTAACCTTCCCACAGGTAACAACTACAAATTCTGAACGAAATATAAAAATCAGCTACCTATATATAAATAGATATATATCAAAATATAAAAATCAGGCACTGAAGAGTGACCAAAAGCAGGCAAATATTAGAGGGCAGTCAATACTCGGAAGAGTATGGTATTAGGTGAATTTCCCATCTACAACTTTTGGCCTGAGGGCAAAAGTTGACCGGATCCAGTCAGCACCATAGCAAGTGCCTAAAACTCTAAGATAAACCCCACTGTTTTACTATCTTGAAGAATCAAAGGAGAGAGTTCAGGAAGACCACAGTTGCTGGAAAGTGAGAAACACGCCCTAGAAAGAAGAGACCCAGAAAGGTAGAGACACAAAATCTAGGTACAAACTCTGTACAAATTTCTGGCTGACCCTGAACCAAACATGCAAAGGATGGATTGCAAGCAGTCCAGGTAGAGATAAAAGAACTGAACTAAGAACTACCGCTCAAGAGACAGAGCTTGCAGTTTGTGTCCAATCATGTTAACTGCCTGCTAAACAAAAGCATCAATACTCTTTGGAGGATTATAATGGAATTCAGAGGCTCCACAACTTCATATTCACAATATCCAAAACACAACCTAAAATTCCTTGACTAATAAAAAAATCAGGAAAAAGTGGCCAATTTGCAAGAGAAAAGAAAACCAATAGAAACTAACTCCAGGATGATCTAGATGTTGGAATCAGCATAGATTTTCAAGCAACTATTGTGATTCTGCTTAATGATGCAGAGAAAAATACAATCATAACAAGTTAAAAAAAATAAAGCAATAGAAACCTAAAAAATAACAAAGTAGAAATTCTAGATCTCAAAAATACAATATCGCAAATAAAACATTCACTGATGGCTTAACAACAGAATGTAGATGACAGAGAAAAAGGTACACTTGAAAACAGATGAATAAAATGACTGAATTTGAAGAACTGCAAATAAGCGAATTGGGGAGGAAAAGGAACAGAGCTTCATGACTGGTCTGCACATACAATGCTGAAAGATTTCTGAAGGTTGCTAGATGGGAACTCAAGTCTTCAGAAGGAAAGAAAGCATCAGATCTGTCTTAAAATACACTCATTAATTCAACAAATATTTATTAATCCATTTATGTTGGAGGTTGCAAATTTCTTTTGTGAAAAAAGACCTTGAGCAGTAGGATATAAATAACTCCCACAAGCTTAGCATTCCAATAATGGAACACTACGCATAAATGGGTTAATTACCCAGGACAGATAATGTCCTTTAGGCAATAAATCAGTTTCAATAACCTTATGTATAAATCATTTTTATTAATTTATACTACATCTTCAGAGACGTTTTATTGGTAGATCTCTATATTTAGACCATTTACCTCTCAAACTGTATTTGCAAATCATATTCATTTTATAAAACCAAGAATACAAATAAAAAGTAACTCAGTAGAAACAAATTATTTGTTAAGTAAATACTTTTATGCAGTCACTGATTATATAAAATCTAACAAGCTAGAAGTACTCACATCAATTATGTTCCCCTACTGTCCCATATTCAATTCCTCAATGAGTCCTGTCATTTTTATCTTCTAAATATACAGATGACCCTTGAACAACTTGGGGTTAGGAACCCCAACCCCAGAGCAGTCAAAAATCTGCACATAACTTTTAACTCTTCAACAACTTATCTACTGATAGCCTACTACTGACCAGAAGCCTTACTGATAAACACCACATATTTTGCGTGTTATATGTATATATACTGTATTCTTACACTAAAGTAAGCTAGAGAAAAGAAAATGTTTTAAAATCACAAGGGAGAGAAAATGCATTTATAATATATTTATAGTATTATACTGAATTTATCAATACTGAAAGTTTATGTCATCTGTTTATAAATGAATCTCTGAAATGGTGGGCAACTAAAGCTGCAGACCTCAATCTATACTACATATCAAGCAATTAAACTTTTTCTTTTTTTTTTTTTGAGACAGACTCTTGCTCTGTTGCCCAGGCTGGAGTGCAGTGGCTCAATCTCTGCTCACTGCAAGCTCCGCCTCCCGGGTTCATGCCAGTCTCCTGCCTCAGCCTCCCGAGTAGCTGGGACTACAGGCGCCCGCCACCTCGCCCGGCTAGTTTTCATATTTTCAGTAGAGACAGGGTTTCACCCTGTTGGTTAGCCAGGATGGTTTCAATCTCCTGACCTCGTGATCCGCCCGTCTCGGCCTCCCAAAGTGCTGGGATTACAGGCTTGAGCCACCGCGCCCGGACCTAAACTTTTTCTTGTAATGGTATGACTTTTGTCTGTTTCTCAGGAACACTTCCAGCATCGCTAGTGGCACTGTGTATGAGTCCCATAGTGTTATTCAACTAAACATGATGAAAAATAATCCAGAGAGATCATTTTTAACTACCGTATGCAACTTACTGGATAGATAAACTGTTCACTTGGAGATGACTGGCATGACATGGTATTTTAAGCAGATACTCACAAGATTTGAGCTCACAACAGCAGCAACAGAAGGCAGCTACAAAATTATTACAATACTACAGTACATACTTCAGTACACTTCATGCAGTTTTAATACTGTACCTTTACATTTGTTTACATTTCCTTTTTTGGGGGGGGGGGAGGGACGGAGTCTAGCTCTATCGCCCAGGCTGGAGTGCAGTGGCCAGATCTCAGCTCACTGCAAGCACCACCTCCCGGGTTTACGCCATTCTCCTGCCTCAGCCTCCCGAGTAGCTGGAACTATAGGCGCCCACCACCTCGCCCAGCTAGTTTTTTTGTATTTTTTAGTAGAGATGGGGTTTCACCGTGTTAGCCAAGATGGTCCTGATCTCCTGACCTCGTGATCAGCCCGTCTCAGCCTCCCAAAGTGCTGGGATTACAGGCTTGAGCTACCGCGCCCGGCTTGTTTACATTTCTTAACTGAAAGCTATCATGTATAGTCTACAGTGTTTGTGGCATAAGTTTTCATAAATTTTAACTTTTTATAATAGATTTGTGTATATTTTATGGTAAGATAGACTAGTATCTACTTATATTTTATGTATTCATGCCATACCTTTTTCTTAATTTTTCCAATATTTCTAGGCTATGCAGTTTGTCTGCAAGTTTTTTCAAATTGTCACACATCACCAAATTATTTTCCAATATATTTATTGAAAAAAAACCAGGTATAAGTAGATCTATGTTGTCTAAGCTCATGTTGTTAAATGGTCAACTATATTTTGAATGCATACATTTCCCTCAATCTCTATTGCTTTTACACTAGATACAGCCACCATTACTTCTTATTAGTCTCCCCACTCCCCATCCATAATCCTTACAACAGCCATAATAAATTAGATCATGTCACTTTACTTCATTTGCTTCCCATTGCACTTTTAATAAAATCTAAGCTCCTTACTAAGCTTACAAGATCTGTATGATCTGGCCCCTACCTCCACAACCTCATTCATCCAATTCTAGTCTCAATGTCACTCACTATATTCCAGCCACAGAAGCCTCCTTTCAATTCCTTGAACATACCAAGTTCTTTCATACCTAAAGCTTTTTTTAATAGGCTGCCCCCTCAAACTGGTTTACTCCCCCTTCTGCATACACGGCTGGTTCCTTCAAATCCTTCACGTTAGTTTGTATGTCACCTCTTCAGAGTACCTATCCTGACCACCTGTTGAAAACAGATTTTCCTATTATTATCTTAACACTATATTTTCCCTTCATAGTACTTGTTGCAAATTGTAATTACGTTGTTGTTTTGTTTTGCTTTTATTGTCTAAGACCCCTACAGGCCTACAGCTCCACGAAAACAGGGACCACACCTACATGATTTACCAAGATGCCCAACGGCTAATACAGTAAGAGTAAGCGATGGTGCTTATAAATTTTATTAACTGAAAGCTCAAGATAAACTCAAATTTTCACAAATTTCAAATAGTGTTTCATTTTAAATAGGTTTGCCATCTTGGAGATAGAGAGGTATGAGGAGACTAATTTGATAAATGCTCTTGGTGTATTTTTATTAAAATAAAGTGAACATAAAACATTCCCTTCATTGTCCCTGATAATCTATGTTACTCAGAATTAGGATGAAAACAACTTAACTTATATAAATTAAAAAACTCAACTAATCACTGGCAATCTTTCAAATGAACTCATATCTTAAAATATACCAATTTGAGAATATTATTAATATTTAACTGTTTCAACAAACAAAACACTTCTGTAAAAAAAAAGACACAAATGGAACATGAAATTATGCCAGATAAATGAAAAAGATCTTTTTAATAGAGGCAGCATTTTGAAAACCCTTCCTATCAAGAAACAACCAAAAAAAAAAAAAACAGTTGTCTAAGTGGTATGAGAATGTTCTTAAGAAAATAGTGTACATCTAAATCCTAGACAAGGAATATTCTCTGTCTCTAAAGACTAGTCATAGAGGTTGTATTTGTGCTATTATAAACAGAAATTTATTTCCTAATAAGTGTTCTATTTTTGTGTCTTGTATTATCTTCACAGAAATTCTAGATGATGCATCATTTTNGAAAAACAACTTAACTTATATAAATTAAAAAACTCAACTAATCACTGGCAATCTTTCAAATGAACTCATATCTTAAAATATACCAATTTGAGAATATTATTAATATTTAACTGTTTCAACAAACAAAAACACTTCTGTAAAAAAAAAGACACAAATGGAACATGAAATTATGCCAGATAAATGAAAAAGATCTTTTTAATAGAGGCAGCATTTTGAAAACCCTTCCTATCAAGAAACAACCAAAAAAAAAAAAAAACAGTTGTCTAAGTGGTATGAGAATGTTCTTAAGAAAATAGTGTACATCTAAATCCTAGACAAGGAATATTCTCTGTCTCTAAAGACTAGTCATAGAGGTTGTATTTGTGCTATTATAAACAGAAATTTATTTCCTAATAAGTGTTCTATTTTTGTGTCTTGTATTATCTTCACAGAAATTCTAGATGATGCATCATTTTTAAAAAGAAAAAAGTGCTGGGTTTTTTACCTTCATTTATTTAATTCTATCAAAAGCATTCATCCATTCTGTCATAAAAGTTCTTAAAATAACATTTTGTTCAGTTTACTTCTAACTATCTCAAGGGAAATTATTTCAACTTCTTTCCAAGAACATTTCATCATTTCAGACTCAACCATTTGTAGTAATATTGGCAAAAGTTAAATTGACTGATAATGCCCACAGCTGATGAGATCTTTTTAAAAAAGAAAAAAGCACTCATATACCCCACTGTTCGAAATAAAATATACAGGAGTTGATTAGTAGTATGTTTTTAAAGTCTTAAAAAATATTCATGCCTTTTAAACCAGGATTGTCATTATCAAAATTTTATCCAACACAAATAAGCAGCCAGAAGACACATATAAGCCTGTTTACTATAAAACTGAAAACACTGAAAAAATTTAAATGACCTATATGTCATTTGGATACTTAACACTGGCAATTTTTTATATAAATTATGGCATATTCATGGTCATAATCCAGTCACAATAAAGGTTATTCATTTTTTAAAAGACAGTGTACAGCTATTAAAAATAGCATATATCTTTATTTATTAGCATAGAAAGAAGTCCCAAAAAACCTAGAAATAAAAAAAGGGGTCACAAAACAGCATTATACTATGAAGTAATATTTAAGAAACAAAACATGTTTTTTGCATGTGGTACACATGTATTTTTAAGAAGTCAGGAAATATACATACCAAAATGTTAGCAGAATTACATGAAAATAGTAGCATTTCTTTTCGTATTTTATTTTGTCTGAATTTTTGGGTTTTCCTTTTTTTTCTTGTAAGGGACAAGGTCTTGCTCTGTCACCAAGGCTGGAGTACATTGGTCAGATCATAGTTCACTGCAGTCTCGAACTCCTGGGCTCAACCAATCCTCCTGACTCAGCCTCCTGAGCAGCTAGGACTACAGGTACACACAATTGTGACCAGTTTAGACCTTTTAAAATGAGCATCTTCTACTCCTATGACAAGGGAAAAGATGCTTTCATTTGGGAAAAGTTTATTTCCTAAATATCAAGCCTATTTTTAAGCTTCCCCAAACTAAATTCTGTTACTTCTGTAACAACAAGGAGTCCTTCAGACAAGTCATCTACTTTGTACCTAGAATTAGAAGTTGTTATCTCTGATAGGGAGTGATGAATTTGTGCTGTTTCATTCAGGAAAACCAACAGTACAAATTTGCCATCTGCGTAACCCCAGTTGCCAGGGGTCACAAATGCAGTCTATAATATAAAACGCTGAAAACATCAATGGTCCACACCGTCCTTTTAAGCAAATATTTTCAGCCAAAGAAGCTAATTAGCCACATACGAAGATCTGTTTTTAGATTTTTAGTACTAATTTTCATATCTTTTCATTTACTCTATCATGTCTTCCCTTTGAAAGTTTCATATTTATATACAAATTGAATTCTTTAATTTTTCCTTACAAAGTAGTCATTTACAAAGTGACGTCCCTGGTCACCTCTGCCTAACATGGGACTCCTTCAATATGCAATCTTTACTCTTGGTCTCCCTACTGGGCTGGCTGAGACTGTCAGCTCTGCATCATGGTGAGGAGACTCCCTGGCCCTATGCTGTTGTCATTAATCCTTCACAGACATTGTTTCCCAATCAACCTCTTGCACTCCTAACTTCACCTCAGCATCTTCTTCCCAAAGGACCCAACAGACAGAATGTTTTAATATTGACACATGAATATTATTCAACAAAGATCCAGATTTAAAATTATAATTCTAGTACAAATATCTGTTTATCTCATTTATATGCTCCCTTACATTCTGCCATAATTATCAGATAAAATTTTTAAAATACGGGTATATTAAACTGTTAAAAACAGGCATGCAGAGGATTTGAGATGTTGGTTGAGGCAGCTGTTTTTACTCCTCATTTTGATCTTGTAAATGCTTTTACCCTGACATCAAGGATGTATTTTTTTTTTTTTTCTGAGCCAATTTCACTAAGCCAATATCCTATCTTGATTTTCTATAGCATAGTTAGACCATTTATTTTATTTAAAAATGTTCATTTCACTGAATTGCTAAAGCAATTCACGTAGATTTTATAACAAATTTAATTTGTTTTATAACCATATCAATTTTTTTTTCTAATGTTAGCTTGTATCACAGTAAAATTTGGGAGAGTGGCCCAATTTCTGCCTTTTTCTAACCAAGTCTATTTTTCCAAGGTCAAATTTTACAGATCTAAATTTTGTCATGATAGTGTTCCTATCAGATTTTAATCAACAACAAAATTTTCCATGTGCCGTTATAACAGCTTTTATTTGTGTTACATCTACCCCATCCAAAGGTAGGATCAAAGATTATTCGGATTTAAACTCTCTACTTCAAAATTATCTTCAAATTCAGGTCACAAATGTCGTCTTCTCAAAGGAACAATCCTCCATTTCTATGATGAAAAGAATGCATGCATCCAAAATAGAAAGAACAAGGGGAACAAGCTTAGTGTGTTGGCTAGACAAAAAGAAAGTCAGCATGGTTACAGCTTGGTAAAAAAAGGGATACAGGTGGCCAGGTGGTACAGTATCTCTTATATGGCTCAGCCCAGACATGGCACATCAATTTGTTAAAATTTCATTGCCTAAAATTAGTTACGTGGCGCTTCCTATGTACAAAGAGAACTACATAGGGTTTGTGCCAAGGAAGGAGAAACAGATATGAGTAAGCACTGGTAGCCTCAAACACAAATACCTTCCTTATGGTACTTATAAAGATTGAAATGATATAATATCAAGTTCATAGCTCATTGCCAACATTTTGGAGTATTTAATAAATAAAAACTAATTTACATTTTATTGTTTTTCAAGAATACATCTAATTATACTTCCTTTTTTAAGTGAACTTGAAGTATGTTTTAAAAGTCAATTAATTGAGGCTGGGCACGGCAGCTCACGCCTGTAATCCCAACACTTTGGGAGACCGAGGCAGACAGATCAGGAGTTCAAGACCAGCCTGACCAACATGGAGAAACCCAATCTCTACTAAAAACACAAAATGAGCCATAGTGCATGCCTGTAATCCTAGCTATTGAGGAAGCTGAGGCAGGAGAATTGCTTGAACCCAGGAGGCAGAGGTTGCAGTGAGCCAAGATTGCACCATTGCACTCCAGCCTGGGCAACAAGAGCAAGACTCCACCTCAAAAAATAAAAAAAATAAAAAAAAACCTCAATTGAGAACCTTGACCAACACTAACAGCAAGCCTATTTACATAAATTTCCCTTTTTTGAAAAATTGGAAGATACTTTCACATCAACAATCTTTTGAACATTTCTATAGTTCATATTATAATTTCTCAATGACTATCACTGACCAGATCCTAGCACTATCATTGACAATGTCCTAGAACTTTATTAATCCATAACAGGAAAATTGAATCATTGCTGCATCCAAATATCCCTTATCTAAGATAGGTAGCAAATTTGCTTTTAAAAATGTAGTCCAGGATGAGGCCGGAGGATCACCCGAGCCCAAGAGTTCAATATCAGCCTAAGCAACATAGTTAGACCCCCATCTCCACAAATAATAGAAACAATTAGCCAGGTGTGGTGATTTGTGCCTGTGGTCCCAGCTACTCAGGAGGCTGAGGTGGGATGATCATTTGAGTCCAGAAAGTCAAGGCTGCAGTGAGCCGTGGTCCCACCACCACACTCCAACCTGGGCAACAGAGCGAGACCTTGTCTCAAAAAAGAAAAAAAAAGAGGAGTCCTCATATAACCAGAAAATGTACAAATGAACAAATAAAAATGAACAAAGAACATCTGAAATAATGTTCAATTTAGGTCCAGCATGGTGGCTCATGCCTGTAATCCCAGCAAATTGGGTGGCCCAAGCAGGAGGATTGCTTGAGGCCAAGATTTTGAGACTAGTCTGGGCAACATAGGAAGATCCCTTCTCTATTAACAATTTTTTATAATAAAAAAATTATTTGGGTATACTAGTATGCATCTGCAGTCCCAGCTACTCAAGAGATTGACGGTGGGAGAACCACTTGGCCCCAGGAGTTCAAGCCTGCAGTGAGCTATGATTGTACCACTGTACTCCAACCTAGACAACAGAGCGAGTCCGTCTCTTTTTTATTTATTTTATTTATTTATTTATTTATTTATTTATTTATTTATTTATTTTTTGAGACAGAGTCTTCCTCTGTTACCCGGGCTGCAGTGCAGTGGCGTGATCTCAGGTCACTGCTACCTCCGCCTCCTGGGTTCAAGCGATCCTCCTGCCTCAGCCTCCCAAGTAGCTGGGACTACAGGCGTGCGCCACTACACCCAGCCAATTTTTGTATTTTTAGTAGAGACAGAGTTTCACCCTGTTGGTTGGCCAGGATGGTCTCCAGCTCTTGACCTCTTGATCCACCCGCCTCGGCCTCCCAAAGTGCTGGGATTACAGGCATGAGCCACCGTGCCCAGCCGAGACTCTGTCTCTTAAAACATTTAATTTAAAGAGCGTTCAATGTAAACAAATTACATCATTTCTAGTAATGTGTATTCAGTAATTTGGACTAACTTCTCTGATGCAAACAAATAGAAAAGCTGGATAAATCTGATTAAAGGCATTAATGAGTGAAGAAAACAGAAAATAAATTATAGGACACAGATCTGGAAAGAAAAAAAGAAAACCCAGAGATTAAGTCAGCATTTGGGGGCACTTTTCCCCTAGGGTATCTGCAAATCTGAAATCCAGATGAAGGTTTAGAAGATAGGCAGGGCTTTTGACAGGCATAAAAGAATGTGGAACAAAATTGGAGCCACACTTTGGGAGGCTGAGGCAGGGAGATCACCTGAGGCCAGGAGTTTGAGAACAGCCTGGCCAACATGACAAAACCCCATCTCTACTAAAAATACAAAAATTAACTGAGTGTGGTGGTATATACCCGTTATCCCAGCTATCTGGGAGGCTGAGGCATGAGAATCACTTCAGCCTGGGAGGCGGAGGTTGCGGTGAGCTGAGATCGCGCCACTGCACTCCAGCCTGAGCAACAGAGCGAGACTCTGTCTCAAAAAAAAAAAAAAAAAAAATTGGAGACAAATAAGGGAATGTTATTAAATACCTGATGCTTGGAGACCATACACTGAAGGCCACCCTAGGAAACCTAAAATAAACTGACTATCCCTGGGAATATTGCCTAGCCTCAAATCATCTCAGTACTTAAAACTGGATTAAGGTGATATAGAATTACTAAAACCCCTATCTTGTCTTTTATTTCTTTGAATGTATTGAGCAGGGTTATTTTCTTCAGGTTTATTGTGGTATAATGTTAAATAAACTGCACATATTTAAAATGTACAATTAAATGAGGTTTGACATGTATATACACTGGTGAAACCATCATCACAGTCAATGTAATTAACACAGCCATACCCCCAAAAGATTCTTTGTGCTCCTTTGTAATCCTTGCCTTCTACCTGTTCCTACCCTAGTACTCCACATTCCTAAACCACCACTGACGGACCTTCTGTCACTATAGATTAGTTTGTTTAATTAGTTTATAATTTCATGTAAATAAATGGTATGTACTTTGGGAGGGGGTCACTTCTATTGTATAAGTAGACCTGAAGTTGTTGATCCGTTAATCCACTGAAAGACATTTGGGCTGTTTCTGGGTTTTGGCTATTACAAATAAAGCTACTAGGAACATCCTTATATAAGTCTATGTATGAGCATAAGGTATAAATATTTTGAAGCCTGTTTCTGATAACACTCCTATCAGATTCTAAAGTACAAGAATACAGAAAGGATAAAAGGATTCAAAAATATAACATAGAGGCTGGTGTGCAGTGGCTCATATCTGTTATCTCAGCACTTTGGGGGATGGATGCGGGAAGACTGCTTGAGTCCAGGAGCTCGAGATAAGCCTGGGCAACATGTTAAAACCCTATCTCTACAAAGAATAGAAAAACCAGCTGGGTGTGGTGGTGCACACCTGCAATCCCAGCTACTCAGGAGGCTGAGGTGGGAGGACTGCCTGAGCCTGGGATGGCTGAGGCTGCGATAAGCCATGATCGTACCACTGCACTCCAGCCTGGGCAACAGAGTAAGGCCCTGTCTCAAAAATAAAAACAAATAAAAATAACATGAAAACACTAACCAAAAGAAGGCTGGTGTAGCTCCATTAACTTCAAAGTGGGCTTTTAGGAATACTTCATATTGAAAAAAGCTTGAATTCCACAAGAAGATTAACATTTTCTTAAGTATCTAATAGTATAACCTTAAAAGATATAAAGCAAAATTGAGCGACACAAAGATAAAAAGACAAATCCAAAATAATACGGCTGGATGCAGTGGTTCACACCTGTAATCCTAGCACTTTTGGAGGCTGAGGTGGGTGGATCACCTGAGGTCAGGAGTTTGAGACCAGGCTGGCCAACAGGGTGAAGCCCTGTCTCTAACAAAAATACAAAAATTGGCCAGGTGGCATGCACCTGTAATCCCAACTACACAGGAGGCTGACGCAGGAGAACAGCTTGAACCTGGGAGGCAGAGGATGCAATAAGCCAAGATTGCCACAGTGCACGCTAGCCTGGGCGACAGAGTGAGTCTTCATCTCAGAAAACAAAAGATAAATAAATAACGGTAGAAGATTTTAATATAACTCTTGCAGCAACTGATGAGAACATGCGAACAAACAAAGCAGGAATACAGAAGAAACAAAACTGACCTGAATTATACATATATACACACATACATGTTTATGTGTATATACATGTATAAAATATGTATATTAACAAACGTGTGTATATGTGTGTATATGTATATGTGCATGTATGTGAATATATATAAAACACTGCACAAACTACAGAATAAAATTCTTTTCAAGCTCATACAAAATTTTACCAAAATTAAATTTGTTTGCAACATAAAGCAAGTTTCTGCAGATTTAAAAGGACTGAAATCATAGTTTCTTCCCTAACCAACTCAATTAACCTAATATCAGTAAGACTAAAATAAATAGAAAACTGACATATACTTGGAAATTTTAAAATACGCTCCTAAATAATCCATGGGTTAAAACTAAATTTCAATAAAACTGGAAAATATGTTAAACAAAATGATTAAAATACAATATCAAAACTTGTGAGATGCTTCCTTAGCATTCATATTTTGGTGCCTAATACTCTACCAGTAAACAAACCACAATATAATGGAGTAGGAGAAAAAATTGAACATGTCTATAACATCCTGTTGTAAACAGAAAACAATTTTACATAGACATCACTAAAAAAGGAGGAAAAGGTAAATAGGGGATTACACTAACTACATTTTGAAAAACTGCTTATAAAATAAAAATACCAACTAATGATCATTAACGTTATTTTATAAAAGACCATGACATCACAACATGCTCAAGAGAAAACGTAAAATACACTATGTAAACCTAATGGTAAATATAGTAGCTTGTTTTTATAATTTATTGAAAAGTATTGATATATACGTACATTTTGGGTTCTAAAATTGAGTATGTTTTATGTGTTCATTTACAAAACACATAAATGTGTCTGTTTTTATCTTTGTAAGCAGAGCATGAATAAAATTAGTAGTGAGCCAAACAGCACTAGCCAAAAGAAGGAATTATGCTACAAACAAGAAGACCCAATCAGCATTGGAGGCGCCCTTTAGTAACGAAGTATAAGGTGAGTCCCACAGCTGATTAGTATTGGCAGTCATATCAAAAAACCAATTAAAAGAAAGATTCTGCAATGTGTCCCAATAATACATTAGACAAAAGTCCGCAAAAGTGAACTAACTATACAGACTTAAAACCTTATCTCAGGAGATGAAACCCAAGATGAACATGAGTAATGAAGTGCAGGCATAAGTTGCTGATCATTTTAGGAGATATGCATACAATTAAAAGAACAAAGAAAAAAAAACAGGATAACCTGTTAAGTTTGTCTGGCCAAACAAAATTTAAAGACTTCTTTATTTCTGAGAAAAGTAACAAATTTTCAAAATAAATTTATAGGAAAGATGGGAATTTAAAAGTACCATGATATAACACATAAAACTCAGATTAAATGGAGACTTAGTCTAGAGAACAGTAACTGAAATACGAATAATCATGGACTAAGAAATCAGTTTCCATGTCCAACACAAAAGTCAACTGGTCAGTGACACAGAATCAGTATCTTTGCTGGTCTGAGAATGCATGCTCTTTATATTTGAGTTTGGTGATATGACTAAAACCCAGAGAAGATAAAAGTAAAATATAATTGCATCTGGTTGAATTACCTATACCTACAAAAACAGAAAAATTAGAACAGTAGAATTATATTATGATCAGGATAAGAAACAGTTAAATTCATGGTATTTAATGATGTAACTGGTTTGGGGTAATAATTTAGATATATGGTGTGTTTTTTTTCTGCTTCTTAATGTATTTAGATCATTTTAAAACACTTATTATTAAATTTTATTACTCCAATCAATAAAAGTATTTAAGTTTGCAATATGTGTTTAAATATCTGGGAAAGTTTATTGTGTTATCAATAAGTTTGATTATTTGCATAAGAAATAGAATACTTATCTAACATCTAAAGATATACCAATTGTTTGATAAATTAATATTAATAGATTAAACAAATTTGTGTCACAGATTAGAGTGCTTAAAAAAATGTATAGCTTGAAATGCATATACAAGAAAGAAAGAGGCTGGGCGCAGTAGCTCACGCCTGTAATCCCAGCACTTTGGGATACAGAGGAGGGGGGAATTACTTGAGGTCAGAAGTTTGAAACCACCCTGGCCAACATGGTGAAACTCCATCTTTACTAAAAATACAAAAAAATTAGCTGGGTGTGGTGGCACGCGCCTGTACTCCCAGCTACTTGGGGGGCTGAGGCAGGAGAATCACTTGAACCCAGGAGGCAGAGGGTGCAGTGAGCTGAGATCACGCCATCGCACTCTGACCTGGGTAACAGAGCGAGACTGTCACAAAAAAGAAGAAAGTAAGTAATGCTAAAAGTCAATGATATAAAAATTCATCCAAGGAACTTTGAAAATGGACAGCAGATTAAATCCAATGAAGGAAGTAAATAAAGATGAGAATAGAATTTTTAATAGAAAAAAATTGGCCGGGCGCGGTGGCTCAAGG
>NW_016813281.1:332346-345791 GCF_001698545.2 Rhinopithecus bieti
GGCGCGGTGGCTCAAGCCTGTAATCCCAGCACTTTGGGAGGCCGAGACGGGCGGATCATGAGGTCAGGAGATCGAGACCATCCTGGCTAATACGGTGAAACCCCGTCTCTACTAAAAAATACAAAAAACTAGCCGGGCGACGAGGCGGGCGCCTGTAGTCCCAGCTACTCGGGAGGCTGAGACAGGAGAATGGCGTGAACCCGGGAGGCGGAGCTTGCAGTGAGCTGAGATCCGGCCACTGCACTCCAGCCTGGGTGGCAGAGCAAGACTCCGTCTCAAAAAAAAAAAAAAAAAGAAAAAAATTATACAGTAGAGAAGAATGACAAAGCTAAAAGTTGGTTGTTGATAAGCTCCCAGCAACACAAAACAAAAAAAGAAGGCAATAATAATCAAAATCAGGAAACACTACAGATCCTACTGACTTCAAAAAGATAAAAAAAGTATATTATGCACAATGTTATGGTAATAAATATGAAAATTTAGATGAAATGGACAAATTCCTAGAAAACAACTTCTTGAAACTGGTTCAAGAAATTGAAAATCTGAGAAGCAGATATCTATAAAACGGCACAATAGGTTCCAAAATTCATCTCTCCATAGAAACACAAAATTAACAACCATCTAAATACAAAATTACCTTCAAGAGAACTCCAGAAATCAGCCTCCAGCAGATTCCCTTGGCCCACAAGTTCTCCCATGAGAGAAAGAGTAAGGTGAGTGTCTACCTTCACCACAAATCCTAGCACCAGGCCTGTCTACCTACAGACCACACCACCAGGCTGACCCTACTCCCTGCAGACCCATTTACCCATAGACCCTAGGACCTAACACACCTGCCCACAGACACCAGGGCAGGTGTGTTAGGTCCTAGGGTCTATGGGCAGGTTAGGTCCACTGGTGTCTATGGGCAGTGGTAGGTCCAAGGACTGGTCCTAGTACCAAAGTATTAAAAAAATAAAAACTACCCACAAAAATGTGCTGATAGATACACAACATAAAGAGTCATTCTGACATAAATAACATAAAATGTGTGGCAAAGGCAATATAAGCGTAGAGTTTTTATATGCAATTAAAGACCGTATCAGCTTCAAATGGACTGTCATAACTATTAAGAAACTTTATGCAAGCCTCATGATGACCATGAGGAAAACACCCAGAGTAGGTAGAAAAAAAGATAAAAAGAAAAAGAAAAGTATATTATTACAAAAAAAATCAAATCAAAGGGAAGACAGCAATAGAGAACAAAAAGAAATATAAAACAGACAGAAAAAAATTAACAATGTCTACAGTTAGTTCTTATCTATCAATCATGTTAAATGTAAAATTCACCAAAGGAGGTAAAGTAGTGAAAGGAATTAAAAAACAAGATCCAACTATATGCTGTCTGCAACAAATACACGTTAAATTTAAGAACACATACAAGCTGAAACAGAAGAGATGAAAAAGCGTATTTCATACAAATGGTAACCAAAAGAGAGCAAGGGTGACTGTAGTTACATCAGACAAAATAGACTTTATGTCAAAAACTGTTAACAAGAGACAAAGAAGGTCATTACATAATAATAAAAGGGAAAATGGAATACAGGAAAATAAAATAAAACAATTATATATGCATACAACATAAAAGCTGCTAAATATATAAAGATTGACAAATCTGCAGGAGAAATAGATAGCAATAGAAAAACACTAGGATATTTCAATCACCATTTAAAATAATGAACAAATCATCCAGACGGAAAATCAAAAGAAAATACCAAACTTGAACAACACTATATATCAAATAAATCTAACAGACAGATACAAAACATTCCACCCAAAAGTAGCAGAACACAGTGTCCTCAAGTGCAAACAGAACATTCTACAGGGTTGATCACATACTAGGTCAGAAAACAAATCTTAACAAACATAAGAAGTCTGAAATAATTCCAAATATCTTTTCCAGTCATAATGGAATGAAACTAAATCAAAAACAAAAAGAAAAAAATTCGAAAATATATGGAAATTAAACAATATATTCTGGAACAACTAACGGGTCAAACAAGAAGCCAGAAAGGGAAATTAGAAAATACCTTGAGACTAAAACAAAAATATATCTCAAAACTTACGGGATGCAGCAAAAGCAGTACTAAAATTGAAGTTTATAATGATAAATGCCTACATTAAAAAAAGATCCAAATAAAAACCTAACATCATACCTTAAGGGTCTATTAAAAAAAAACACACCAAGCCTAAAGTTAAAAAAAGGAATCAAATAATAAAATTAGCGTCAAAATAAATGAAAAGAGATGAGAAAACAAAATTTTAATGACAAAATTAAGAGTTTTTTGAAAAAATAAAATTGGAAAACCCTTAGCTAGACTAAGACAAAAAGACAAAAGAAGACTCAGAATCAGAAATGGAAGAAGAGACATTACAATTGATGCCACTTAAATAAAAAAACACAATAAAAGACTATTGTGAACAATTCTATGCCAACAAACTGGACAACCTAGAGTAAACAGATAAATTCCTAGAAATGTATAATCTACCAAGACTGAATTAAGAAGAAATGAAAAGGCCAAAAAGACCAATAACAAATATGGAGATTTAATCTATAATCAAAAACCAATCAACAAAGAAAAGCTCAAGACCAGATGACTTCAGGCATAAATTCTACCAAACATTTAAAGAAGAATTATCACCAGTTCTTCTTAAATTATTTCAGAAAATGAAAACAAGGAAATTTTTAATCTTCTTTTATAAGGACAGCATCAACCTGGTATCAAAGCCAGACAAAGAAAACTACAAGCCAAAATCCCTGAAAATAGATGCAAAAATCCTCAACAAAATATTAGCAAACCAAATTCAACAGCATGTTAAGAAGATCATAAACCATGACCAAGTGGGACTTCCCTCCTGGGACATAAGCATAGGCCAATATACATAACTCAAGACAAGTGATTTTTTGTCTTTCTTGCCTATGATTTTAGTGTCATATCCAACAAATCATTGCCAATGTCAAAAAGCTTCTTCCTTACATTTTCTTCTAGGAGTTTCATCATTTCAGGTCTTACATTTTAAGTCTTTGAGTTGATTTTTGTTTGTGGTGTAAGGGTCCAAATTGATTGTTTTGCATATGGATATCCAGTTTTCACAACACCATCTGTGAATAGATTGTTCTTTCCTCATTGTATGTTCTTGACACCCTTGTAAAAGATCAGTTGACTATATGTAGGGATTTGTTTCTAGGTACTCTATTCTGCTCTATCAGTCTACAAGTCTGTTTGATACCAGTCCTGTACTGTTTTGATTGCTGCAGCTTTGTAACATATTTTAAAATCAGGAAGTGTGATGCCTCTAGCCTTGTTCTTGCTCAAAACTGCTTTGGGTATTTGGGCCTTTTTTGGTACCATACGAATTTTAGGCATGTTTATCCTGTTTCTGTAAAAAATGCCAATGGGATTTTGACAGGAACTACACCAAAACTAAAAGCTTCTGATCATCCAAGGAAACAATAAACAAAATACAAAGGCAACCTACGGAAGAGAGAAAATATTTGCAAACTATATAACTGATAAAAGATTAATATCTAAAATATACAAGGAACTCCTACAACTCAATAGCAAACAATAATAATAACATAATTTAAAACGGGCAGGCCAGGGGCGGTGGTGTATGCCTGTAATCCCAGCAGTTTGGGAGGCCAAGGTGGGTGGATCACTTGAGCTCAGAAGTTCAAGACAAGCCTGAACAACACAGTGAAACTCTGTCTCTACAAACACAAAAAAATTAGCTGGGTGTGGTGGCACACGTGGGTAGTCCTGGCCACTTAGGAGACTGAGGTGCGAGGACTGCTTACAACCAGGAGGTCAAGGCCACAGTGAGCTGAGATCACACCACTGTACTCCAGCATGGGCAACAGAGTGAGACCTTGTCTCAAAAAAAAAAAAAAAAAAATTAAATGGGCAAACTAATTAGATATTTACCCAAAGAAGAAATACAAATAACCAACAGGTATATGAAAAGGTGGAAAACATTACTCATCAAAATCAAAACCACATGGAGTCTTGGTGTGGGAGTGCATGCCTGTAATCCCATCTACTCAGGAGCCTGAGTCAGGAGAATGCTGCTTGATCCCAGGAGTTCCAGACTACAGTGCACAATGACTTTGCCACTGAATAGCCACTGCACTCCAACCTGGGCAACACAGCGGTACCCTATCTATAAAAATTTTTAAACAAACAAAATTAGATATCACCTTAGTTAGAATGGCTATTATTTAAAAAAAAATAAAGATAAGTAATCTTGGCAAGGATGTGGAGAAAAGTGACCCTTTGTATACTGTTGGTGGGAATATAAATTGGTGCAGCCACTATAAGAGAAATTATGAAGGTACCTCAAAAAATTAAAAATAGAACAACCATATGAGCTAGCACTCACTTCCAGATATATACCCAAAAGAACGGAAATCAAGATATCAAAGAGATATCTGCCCTCCCATGCTCACTGCAGCATTAATCACAATACTCAAGACATGGAAACAACCTAAATGTCCACTGACAGATAAATGGATAAGAAAAATGTGGGATATATATACAATGAAGTGTTACTTAGCCCTCAAAAAGAAAGGTATCTTGCCATTTGTGACAACATGGGTGAATCTGGAGGACACTATGCTAAGTGAAATAAGTCAGACCCAGAAGGACAAATACCACTTATAGGGGGAATCTATAATAGTCAGACTCGCAAAAGAACAGTAGAATGGTGGTTACCATGAGTTGGGGGTGGAGAACTGCGGAGGTATTAGTCAAAGGGTATAAAGTTACGGTTATACACGTGAATAAATCCTAGAGATCTATTGTCCCACATACTGCCGATAGTTAACATTATTGTATACTTAAAATTATACAGAGACTAGATCTTCTGTTGTGTTCTTATCACACACAAAAAAAGAAAGAGTGGGGGGAAGCTTTTGAAGGTCCTGGATATGTTTATGGCATACACTGTAGTTACACTTTAAAAGGTCACTTACTAGCCAAACTCATCAATTTGTATACATTAAATATGCACAGGTTTCTTTTCTTTTCTTTTTTCTTGAGACTGAGTTTCGCTCTTGTCGCCCAGGCTGGAGTGCAATGGCGCGATTTCAGCTCACTGCAACCTCTGCCTCCCCGTTCAGGCAATTCTCCTGCCTCAGCCTCCTGAGTAGCTAGGGTTACAAGCGTGTGCCACCATGTCCAGCTAATTTTGGTATTTTTAGTAGACACAGGGTTTCACCAGGTTGGCCAGGCTGGTCTTGAACTCCGACCTCAGGTGATCCACCTGCCTCAGCCTCCCAAAGTGCTGGAATTACAGGCAAGAGCCACCACACCCAGCTGATATGCACAGGTTTCTGTCAATAAAAAGACAATCACGTCAATTGATAATATGATAAAAGACAATCATATGTCAATAAAGAAATTAAAATCTGAAAATACTATAACCATTAAAAACAATGAATCTAATATCTTTCCACAAACAAAACTCCGAATTCGGATGGCTTCACTACTGAATTATAACATTTAAAAAAGAAATAACACTGGACTTGCATGGTGGGTCATGCCTGTAATCCAACCACTTTGGGAGGTCAAAGGGGGAGAACTGCTTGAGTCCAGGAGTTCAAGCCCAGCCTGCGCACCATGGTGAGATCCTGTCTCTACAAAAAATTTACAAAAGTGGCCCAGCATGGTGCTGGGCATGGGGCATACACCCATAGTCTCAGTTACTTGGGAGGCTGGGGCAGGAAGATCACTTAAGCCCAGATATTTGAAGTAAAAGTGTGCTATGATTACATTACTGTACTAGGTGACGTAACAAGACCCTGTCTTTAAAAAAGAGAAGAAAGACAGAAATCACACCAATCTTACATAAACTTTCAATGAAAGAAAAATGGGGTGGAATGTAACACTTTCCCAGCTAGCACATTATTACCAAAAAATGACATGGAAAACACAAGAAAAGTTGCAAGACTACGTGACACATAAACACACATGCAAAACTCCTAAAACATTAGCAAACAAAATCAAGCAAACTACACAAAGGATAATATAGCAAAGCAAGTTGCATTTACTTCAAAAATGTAAAATAGGCTTAACATCTGAAAATCAGTCTCTGTCATTCACTACAATTTAAGAATGTAAAACAACAATCAGGCCAGGCATAGTGGCCCATGCCTGTAATCCCAA
Organism: Rhinopithecus bieti; assembly: GCF_001698545.2. Taxonomy (NCBI): domain Eukaryota; kingdom Metazoa; phylum Chordata; class Mammalia; order Primates; family Cercopithecidae; genus Rhinopithecus; species Rhinopithecus bieti. Next base: position 338,550 of record NW_016813281.1, read on the forward strand.
CACTTTGGGAGGCCGAGGTGGGAAGATCACTTGAGGTCAGGAGTTTGAGACCAGCCTGGCCAACATGGTGAAACCCCCCCCCTACTAAAAAAAAAAAAAAAAAAAAAAAAAAAAAGCCAGGTGTGGTGGCAGGCACCTGTAATCCCAGCTACTCACGGAGGCTGAGGCAGGAGAATTGCTTGAACCCAGGAGGCAGAAGTGGCAGTGAGCCAAGATCGTGCCACTGTACTCCAGGCCTGGATGACAGAGCAAGACTCCATTGTGAAAAAACAAATGAATAAAATAAAATAACAATCAAAATAGGAGGCAGAGTAAGATGGCTACATAGAAGCCTGCAACAATCATCCTCCTCATAGGAACACCAAATTGAACAACTATCCACAGAAGAAAACACCTTCATAAAAAACAAAAATCAGGTGAGCCCTCACAGTACCTGGTTTTAACTTCATATTGTTCAAAGAGGCACTGAAGAGGGTAGAATGAACAGTCTTGAACTGCTGACACTGCCACTTCCCAGCTTTAAATATTATTGGTAAAATAAAAATGTCTTCAAAAGTATAAACATTTGGTCTAAATTTTGCAGGTCGGATATTAAGTTTGTTAAATAGTTTAAGGTCATAAGCTGCTTCTTTGACTTTTAAAAATTGTTCAATTTATTTTGGAGCATTACATTCTAGATAAGGCCTGGCGACATGTGAAATTACCCACGCCCCCTAGCTAGGCAAAGAAGGTATTAAAGAAAAGAGATTTTATATAAAAAAGGATCTTATATAGTAAATGTTTGTCCTAAAGCTAAAGTAAAATGACTGGTCATTTAAAAAGTGGGATGTTTAGGACAAGTCAAAAAGTCTAAGCATGTTGTAGGTGGTCTAAGTCATAATTGGTGAAAGGGAATTTATGCAAGAAATGTTGTACAATTTAAAGGTGATTAGGCCTCTTAAATTCTTCATAAAATGCCACTATGACTCTTAACTGTACAACCTGCCTGCTTTACAGTTAGGTAAGGCTTGGGACTTGTGGAGTGAGATGCTGGAAAGAGTCAGACCTTACCCGCATTTCTGTCTGGGTCCTAGGCTCCATACCTAGTACATAAATAAAATGCCGAACTTACCAAGATTTTTCAACAAAAGTAAAAATGCTAAGGGTTAACAGTGTAATGTGTATTTGAAACTACTGATAAAAAAGTTTTACATGCAAGGTGTGTAAAGAAAGTTAAATGTGTTTTTGGTAAAAGATTATTAAAAGTCATGGGAATGTGAATTTTTTGCCTAACTTTAGTTAAAAGATTGTTTTAAGAGAAATAGGAAAAATTTAAAGGTTTAAACAACTTGTGGAAAGTTTGTAAAAATTAACCCTGTAAAACAAATTCTAGGCCGGAAGTGGTGGCTTATGCCTGTAATCCTAGCACTTTGGGAGGCCGAGGTGGGCGGATCACGAGGTCAGGAGATTGAGAACATTCAGGCTAACACAGTGAAACCCTATCACTACTAAAAATACAAAAAATTTAGCTGGACGTGGTGGCGGGAGCCTGTAGTCCCAGCTACTCAGGAGGCTGAGGCAAGGAGAATCAGGCGTGAACCCGGACACAGAGCTTGCAGTGGAGCTGAGATACACCACTAGCACTCCAGCCTGGGCGACAACAGCAAGCATCTGTCTCAAAAAAAAAAAAAAAAAAGAATCCTATGTGTGAAAATATGGATAAATTAAAGGGGTATTACCCAGTTTTTCTGGTAATTGAAACATCAAAATAAAAAGCACACAGGGTTATTCTTAAATCACTCATCTGTTCTTTAACTAGCAAAAAATATTAAGGGTTAACAAAGGTTTATAAAAATCCTCTCCTTATGGTACAAAATGATTAAGATTGGATAGATTTGTCATATAAATTTTATTAAAAATTGGGGTTGACATTAATAGTCCTACTAATGCACGAGTGAAAATATGGCTTTCATCTCTTGAACAAGATTTTCATGTAATATTAAAAGATAATGAAAATTTTATTTACCTTTTAAATACACTACCAACAAAAAAAAAGAAGGGAAAGACAAAAGATTGCTTGAAAAGCTAAGTCTTCCCTCCATCAATGAGTAAACATTTTGCCTTTTAAAATTTCTGACTCATTATTTTGGCTAAATGAATGACTTTCAGTAACGTGGAATTCTAGTTCATAATATCAAGTGTTTTAAAGCTTTAACATATTTAATAAGCTTCCCCAAATCAAATTTTGGCTTCCAAATAGTCTCTTCTGACTTCTAACTTTGGAATGCTATGCAGGGCCCCTCCCTGAAGCATCTAAAAGAGAGGTAAAGAGAATTATTTAACATGTTAAGTTACATGGGAAGCACTGTCAAAGTAAAAATAATATTTAATCTTATATTTTATATTTTAGTGAATATTAACGTATGCTCCAAAATTGTATGGGATTTCTAAAATTCTAATATGTCTGAGCATATGCTATCAATCATAATTATGGTTATTATGCTTTGTACACCACAGAAATAACCAAATATCCTTGTGTAAAACTCCTAACCCAAGCAGAACAAAAAAATTAATTAAATACCAAGAAAATACTTTGCCAGATTTTCATGTTAAACTAGCTGATACTAAAATTGCTTAGATATACAATTTGAACTCCATGGTCTAAGTTAAACTACCTATGATAACCCATTAGTTATCTGTGCTATGCACCTAAATTGTAGAAACAAGTGGTATTCAAGAGGACATAAGTCCAATGTTAAGCCTGGACTCAGAACCAGGACAGCTGCCTTGTCCTTCCTGAGTCCTTAAAGCTCTTGTTATTAAAGGGTCTGCATTCCATGACTCACGATGGAAAGGATAAAATGATCCAAATTGAATAAGTAGATGTGGTGACTTATAAATTGTGAAAATAGTTTAAAACCAATGTTTGGTTCCATATTCCTGGGAAGACAATCAAACCTTCAGGTACATTTGGCTACCTGATGGGTCATTTAAACATTTATAAAGGGATTTCATTCCATTGTCATTTTCAATGTATGTTTTATGTTATAACAATTAATTATTATGCCACAGTATATTTTCACCAGGTAAAGAAAGTTTTTATGGTTCACTAAAGACAATCAACCCCTTCACAATCTAGAACTTATTAGATTTTCTGAGAACGTCAGAGAAAGACTGCCCTTGCCATTCACACTGCAACAAAACTTGGGAAGCCTGAACCTTAGGTTAATAAGTCTCACAACTGAGAAGGGTCCCTCCACACTCTTGGAAACTGTACACCCACTGGAACCCTTAAGGTAAAACCAGGCAAGTTTCTCCCCAGAAGAAAATGGCATCCTTAATGTGAACAGCTTTTCTCAGGATCATGGATCAAGACTTCTACTATCATTAGACTCTTATCTTTGAATATTTTTTCCTTGTTTATGCCTCCATGAACTATAGAAATGTAAAGGGGGTCTATTATGTGCACTTATTTGTAGAGGATTTTGCAGCCAGCCTTATACAGGAATAACCTTATACTTTGGTAGATAAAAGATGAAGACCCAGGCCCAATGTAGATGAGTAACCTTAATGGTACATATGTTGCCTCATAATCAGTCAAAACTCTTCTTAAGCCACATCATGGGCTAGAGAGAATATTGCCAGGAACCCTTCACTCTTCTAGAAGGACATTATTTGTTAGATCCTTTTTCCATGGTTTAGAATAAAAGAGGCAATAATCAAAATGTATCCCTCATAATAGGCTCTATAGCAGATTCTACTGTAAAGGCTATGGTTACACAAGAGACTTTAAATTCTCTTGTGAAAGACATGCTAAATAATAGAATTGGCTAAACAGAAAAGTACCTATGCAGCCACTGACACTTGGGGCCTATGGAGAAATCCACCAACTGTAGATTATAAAACTTCAGTTGTAGGGGATTAATGAAAAGACTACTGAGTCAAGCAAGTAGACTCTTCATCTAGCTCTTTCTTTAATCTATTTAATGTTAGGTGGTTTGGTTTATGGGGACCCTGGGTAAGGAGCACACTCCAAACTCCTGGTATTATCCTCCCGATAGTCATGATAATAGTCTCCCTGGTGCGCTGAATTCTCTCAAAGGTTTTAAATGTTTGCATGCAGCCATCTCTAGAATGTCAAATGGTCTTTCTTCAACTGGAATGACAAAAGCTGAAAGAAATATGACCGGAAACCCAAAACGATAGAAACAGAGAGTGGCACTAAGGCCCTAAGTTTTGGTCACTCTCTCACCTAAGTGAGAAGCTGACCAAAATGGGGAAATTTTTTTAAGCAAAATTATAGGAGGCTACTGTTTTGGACTAAGCTCATACAAGAGGCCCCACCAGGCCAAACCAAACTAAAATGGAGTCATCATGCTAAATGTGACATAATCAAACTTAAGACTTCAAGGAAACACCTAGGTCCTAGAACAGACCAGTTTTTGTTTTTTCTCTTGTAAACAGGATGTTCCAGCATAAGGAGGTACCCTCTACTCAGTCCTTGTTCTTACCTTTGCAAAACTCACTGTTCTACTGTTTCCCAGTGGGTTTCAAGACCAAATAACCACATTTACAATGGTGATAGTGACATCAGTAACTAAAGTTTTGGTCAATCTCGCAAAATTGAGAAAATGACCAAAAGTGGGAAATTGTTAAAGCAAACTAAATATGGCCTGAGAAGGACTCTGTACTTATATATTTGAGTCCTTGTGGATGAATTGCAACCTAGCTTACTATGTAGACAAGACTGAAAACCTAACTTAGGAGTATGCGTCTGTAATAACAGCTAAGTCTTAGCCAATCCCATCGGCCATACTTCAACCATTCATACACTGCTGAGTGTTAAAACTGTGTTCAAATAAGGCAAACACTGGACGGGTGCAGTGGCTCTCGCCTGTAATCCCAGCACTTTGGGAGGCCGAGGCGGGCGGATCACGGTTCACAAGGTCAGGAGATCGAGACCACCCTGGCTAACACAGTGAAACCCCATCTCTACTAAAAATACAAAAAATTAGCTGGGCGTAGTGGCGGGTGCCTGTAGTTCCAGCTACTCGGGAGGTTGAGGCAGGAGAATGGTGTGAGCCTGGGAGGTGGAGCTTGCAGTGAGCTGAGATCGCGCCACTGCACTCCAGTCTCGGCGAAAGTGCAAGATTCATCTCAAAAAATTAAAATTAAAAAAAAGAAAATAAGGCAAACACTGAGTTATAATCAATCCAGCAGTTCTGTATCTCACTTCTGATTTCTCTATGTCATTTCCCATTTTTTGTCTATAAATCTTCTTTCACCATGTGGCTGCACTGGAGTCTCTGAATCTGCTGTGATTCCAAGGACTGCCCAATTAGTGAACTGTTCATTGCTCAATTAAACTCCTTTAGATTTAATTTGGCTTAAGTTTTTCTTTTAACAGAAGCCAGGGCTGAAGATAAAGATTAGGGAATGATTCACAAATCTCTTTATAACTCTGGGGAGGGCAGACAGGAAGAGACTAGAATAACAGAAAAGAGTCAAACACAGAATCTGAGGGATTGCCTATATTTAATTACGGACAGAGGGAGAGAAGCTAGTGGACAATTCTGAAAGTAAGTGATCAGATTGTATAAAGAGAATTAAAAGAGAGGCATAGAAAAGAAGTTTTAAAAGCTTCACCACCTTAAGGCACGACGAATACTGAGATGAAGTAATTGAATTTGACCAGTAAGAGATAAGAGGATATTTTACACTGTTATCCAGTTTGGTAAACACCAGCCACTTGTGGCTACTGAAGTTTAATTGAAACTAAAATTTAAACATTCAAAATTCATCTCCTTAGTCATACTAGCCACATTTGAAATGCTCAAAAGCCACGTTAACTAGTGTCTATTATGTTGGACAGCTCAAACTATAAAATATTTCCATCACTGCAGAAAGCTCTCTGGGGATGTGTTTTTGAAAGCATCCAATAATGCAGAAGCAGAATTGCAATGGGGAGATTTCCTGTGTGTCCTCTAATACCCATGTAGCTTGCAATGTCTGGTGGATTTGACCTCTCCAGCTTGCATTTGCCTCCTCATTTTTACTATTAAGTTTTAGTCTCACCCTTTCTTTCCTAGACTATTGCAATGCTTGCCTATCTGCCTCTTCTATTCTTTCATCCTTGTAACCTATTATCCAACAAATCATTCTGCCACTCAACAACACTCTTTTTTCACTGCCACTTTTCCTGGCCAGCCAGTTATTTCATTGATAGTCCACTGTGGTGCCCTGCAGATAGGAGGCATTGTATCAACAACATGGAAAGGTGATTCCTCTCCCCCTACACCTTTCCCCTCCCTGCACTCACATAGCTCATAAGCCAATGCAGGTAGAATGATTATGGTATATTTACATAACAAATAACAGAGCAGGAACAACTGCTAATCATCACCCTCTCTTTTGTCTTTTACTTCTAATCTGTTACCAACTCTTTTTTCTTTCCCTCTCCCACTACAGGGCTTGTTAATATTTCATTACTTTTCACTTCAACAGTCATCTTCTAGTCTCTCCTCCCACTTACCACAAGAAGCTCTGGTCATATCACTTTATTTCGCTAACCTTCCTCCCTGCAACTCCCACTCTGTAGGCCTACAGAATTCTGTCTTGCTTCCTTCATCATTTTTCCACACATCTTTCTATTACTCCGTGGTACTCACCATCCCCCTGGCACATTCATGCATATTCACCTCCTTCCCTCCCGCCCATGCGATGTCATCTTTCAGACCCCAGAATCCTCTCCCATATCTCTGTGAACCCTGAATATCTAAGACAGGTCTCAGTCAATTTAGGAAGTTTATTTTGCCAAAGTTAAGGACGCCCTCCCGTGACACAGCCTCGGGAGGTCCTGATGACACGTGTCCAAGGTGGTTGGAGCACAGCTTGGTTTTATACATTTTAGGGAGACATAAGGCATCAATCAATATATGTAAGATGAACGTTGGTTCGGTCCAGAAAGGAGGGACAAATTGAAGCAAAGGTGGGCCAAGTCGAAGTGGGGAGGGGGCTTCCAGGTCATAGGTATTATAGCTAAGAGACACATGGTTGCATTCTTTTGAGTTTCTGATGAGCCTTTCCAAAGGAGGCAATCAGATATGCATTTATCTCAGTGAGCAAAGGGATAAATCAGAGGGATGACTTTAAATAGAACGGGAGGCAGGTTTGCCCAAGCAGTTCCTAGCTTGACTTTTCCCTTTAGCTTAGTGATTTTGTGGCATCAAGATTTTCCTTTCACACCTCTAAGAAGATTCAGGA
>NW_016813281.1:346427-353541 GCF_001698545.2 Rhinopithecus bieti
TCGCGCCACTGCACTCCAGTCTCGGCGAAAGTGCAAGATTCATCTCAAAAAATTAAAATTAAAAAAAAGAAAATAAGGCAAACACTGAGTTATAATCAATCCAGCAGTTCTGTATCTCACTTCTGATTTCTCTATGTCATTTCCCATTTTTTGTCTATAAATCTTCTTTCACCATGTGGCTGCACTGGAGTCTCTGAATCTGCTGTGATTCCAAGGACTGCCCAATTAGTGAACTGTTCATTGCTCAATTAAACTCCTTTAGATTTAATTTGGCTTAAGTTTTTCTTTTAACAGGGGAAAAACATACTGGCAGACAACTAGTGACCTCCACACAGGAGGTAAATACCAAAAAAAAAAAAGAAAAAATCAGCTTTAGAAGTTTCCAGAATTTGCCTCTAGAGAAAAGAAAATGATAGCAGGAATTAGAGCATAGTGGTAAGGAATACTAGTTTATGTAATATGCTTTTATATAACTATCTGGCTTTTTAAACTATGTGCATATATAATACAATGAAAATAAAAAGAGTTATGACAGAAAGGAAAGCAGAAATGAGCCACAACTTGTTTCTGAAAGCCTGTCTTTTTCTTTTTGGGAAGAGATGCAAGAGATAGAGGTAAGAACTATATAAAATCAAAAGTAAACCCTGTCTGCACATTAGTACATGACCTTTAAGACAGTGATTTTAACTGCTTGGAAATGCTGTTCTTAATTTCTTTTTGTTCCTGGATATATCCTTGATTCTGTGGAGAAACAGAATATTATGGCAAAGAATCTCCAAATCACAGACTCTACCAATACAAAACCATAATGATTACTTTTGGGAAGTCTGCATTAGTTTTTACTAAAAGGGGCACTTTTTCTCATACAGGAAAAAATCACTATTGCCCTGAGATATTACTATAATGAATCACAGTATAATTTAGTTTGTCAGTTATTTACCATAATTCACACATTAGGAATCTCCAAATCTCAAAAAAAACAAAAAAAAAATTGCCTTCTTTGGTCTTCTGCCCCCTTATCAGGCTGATCCCAGATAAAAAGCCTAGGTAAGCACTGAGTGAAAAACAAATCTGGCCAAAAGAACCACAATGAAATATCACCTCACATCTGTTAAATAGTTATTATCAAAAACATAAAAAATAGCAAGTGTTGGTGAGGATGTAGAGAAAAGGGAACCCTTACACACTGTTGGAAGAAGTGTAAATTAGTACAGTTATTATGGAAAACAGTACGGAGGCTGCTCAAACAATTAAAAATACTCAGGTATGGTGGCTCATGCCTGTAATCCCCACACTTTGGGAGGCCCAGGAGGGAGCATCACTTGAGCCCAGGAGTTCGAGACCAGCCTGAGCAACATAGTGAGACTCCTATCTCTACAAAAAATAACAATATTTTAAAAACTAGCTAGGCATGGTGCTGTGTGCCTGTGGTCCCAGCTACTCGAGAGGCTGAGGTAGTAGGACTGCTTGAGCCCAGGAGGTCGAGACTGTAGTGACAGTGCACTCCAGCCTGGGCAACAGAAAGAGACCCTGTCTCAAAAGAAAAAAAAAGAACTACCTATATGATCCAACAATCCCACTACTAGGTATATATCCAAAGAAAAGGGAATCAATATCTCAAAGCGATATATGTGCTCACATGTTCATTGCAGCATTATTTACAGTAGTCAAAGATACGGAATCAACTTAAGTGTCTATCAACAGATGAATGAATAAAGAAAATGTGGTATACATACGCAATTGAATATTATTCAGCCTTTAAAAAAAAGAAGATGGGCACCATGGCTCACACTTGTAATCCCAGCACTTTGGGAGGCCGAGACGGGTGGGTCACTTGAGGTCAGGAGTTTAAGACCAGCCTAACCAGCATGACGAAATCCCATCTCTACTAAAAATATTTAAAAAGTTAGCTGGGCATGGTGGTGCATGCCTGTAGTCCCAGCTACTCGAGAGGCTGAAGCAGAATAGCTTGAACCCAGGAGGCAGAGGCCACAGTAAGCTGAGATTGTGCCATTGCACTCCAGCCTGGGCAACAGAGTGAGACTCTGTCCCAAAAAAAAAAAAAAAGAAAGAAAGAAAGAAAGGAAAAAAAATCCTATTATCTTCAAAAACATCAATGAACCTAGACGACATTATATTAAATTAAATAAGCCAAGAAGAGAATGATCTCACTTATATGTGGAATCTTAAAAAGTTGAACTCACAGAAGCAGAGGGTAGAATGGTGGTTATCAGGGACTAGGGAGTGAGGATTGAGGAGATGGTCAAAGGACATAAAACTTCAGTTAGCCAAAAGAAAAAGTTCAAGAGATCTATTGTACATCATGGTGACTATAGTTAAAAATAATACACTGTATTGAAAAGCACTAAAAGTGAAGATTTTAAGTGTTCTCAGTATAAAAAATCAGTAAGTTAATATGTATGCTATTCAGCTAGATTAGGTATTTCTCAATGTATACGTATTTCAAAACATTATGTTATACACGATAAATATACATAACTTTTGTCAATTAAAAATAAAAATGTTTAAACAAAAAACAAATATATTGGTTTGTTAAGTTCTTTGGGGAAATGGTTATTAATATTTGAAATATAAATAAAGGAGAAAAACAAAAACACATGGTAGCAAAAGTAAATAAGTTACTGTCACTTCTATGATGATACATTATCCTCTAAATATTCCTTTTACATAAACAAAAGTGGTAGAGTAACACTGAATTCTATTAGGCTTTCCTAGCGCAGCTGCATCAGTATTTTAATGTTTACTCAGATTGACCATAATAGTTCCTCTTTTTCTAACTTTTTTAAGATTTATTATCTCTGACCATTTCTAAATACTTACGAACAATGACCTAAAAAAGCATTTTTTCTGAATCAAAAAGTCAGTTTGACTAATTCAAATTATAGAAAGAAAATGGTCATCCATAAAATTAAGAGTTACCTAAGATCGGCCGGGCGCGGTGGCTCAAGCCTGTAATCCCAGCACTTTGGGAGGCCAAGACGGGCGGATCACAAGGTCAGGAGATCGAGACCATCCTGGCTAACACGGTGAAACCCTGTCTCTAGTAAAAAATACAAAAAACTAGCCGGGCGACGTGGCGGGCGCCTGTAGTCCCAGCTACTCGGGAGGCCGAGGCAAGAGAATGGCGTGAACCCAGGAGGCGGAGCTTGCAGTGAGCTGAGATCCGGCCACTGCACTCCAGCCCGGGCCACAGAGCAAGACTCCGTACCAAAAAAAAAAAAAGGGGGGGGGGGTTACCTAAGATCATACATAGCTAATGCATGGCAGAGACGTAAAACCAGGTCTCTTTACCCCATTACTGAGGACTCCCACCTGTCAAGTCAGTCAACACCATTCACATCAACTAAGTAAATTATTGTGCTTTACTTACAGGGTGTATTACGCAAGATGGACTCTTTCCAACTGCCAAACTATAGGCAGACTTATTTGAGCTACTTCATAAAGAAAATTTAGTACAAGAAAATGTGGGGGAATATGAAAATATAAGAAAAATCTCCACAATCAGGCTTCACTGACAACTGGAGCACTGGTCAGAATAAAATAAAATTGGTATCCCAATAGGAAGGAATTCTGGTTGATTATTGTCAAACTTTAGCTTCCCAACTCTGCCGCCATTATGATTGTAGTTTTATTTTACTCTCCGCGATGACTACTCTCTTTCTACTACATGATTTCTTCTGTACTGCAGCTTCTGCTTACTGCATTCTCTGATATCTCATACTGAAATTCCCTAAGAAAGATAAAATTGAATTAATTCATCATTTACAGAGCCATTAGACAGAGTTCTTGGGCCAGGCCAAGCTATAAGTCACTGGCCTATCTATATATCACTGATGCCAGCTCCTGGTCCAGGTAATTGTGGGCAAAGAAGAATGGCCTCATAACAAAGCATAACAACTGATACAAGCCCTTGAAGCTGCATTAGTCAGAAATGAGCTATGGTTGTAGCTCCCACTAAGAGCACTGTTTGCCCATATACATTGGGATTATAAACCAAAACCTCATTAGATAAATTCAGACTTAAAAATCTGGCCTACCCTCTCCAGGGTACAGTCTCATACTGTCACCCCTATACATAATACTCCTTTCACAGCAGATCCAAAACAGCAATCTCATCTCACACCAGCCCCATAATTTCTACTCCTGACCTGGAAAACGTAATAGCCTCTCTCTCATCAAAATCTTTTCTCTAAATTGAAATTTCCCTTTGACCCAGCATTTATTCCATATTTATCCTACAATGAAGTCTGACACAAGAATTATGCTAGACAAAACTATTCAGATGAAAGATAATTATTTATTATAGAAGAATGATTGTACTAATTGGTACATCCAAACATTTCCTAGTAAAAACACAGGTAAATTTTACTGATCACCATTTATTAATTATTACCATGTCAGGCACTGAGCTAAGCACTTGACAGGAAACATCACGCATTAGCAAACTGAGGCCCAGAAAGATTAAGTTCTTATCCAAGATCACATCTAATAGATAGCACAACTGAAATTCAAACTCTATCTCTGTGATGCTAAAGTTCATGTTTTTAACAATTATCCCATACTGTCAATGACTGCAAAGTAGAATCATCAATAGGATTTTATACCATTGACTTGAGGCCATTCTTCTTTGCAACAATTACCTGGACCAGGTAATTGTGTATAGAATTTATAACACTTACAACATTGTTAACATTTATAACACTTATAACATTTTCCCCACAAAAAAATCCTCCAATATGCTCTAATGCAATGATTCCCAAAACACTATACAGTGAGATATCATACAATAAAAAAGTTCTATGACCAAATAGGCATAAGATATGTTACAGTCCAGGCTCAGTGGCTCACACCTGCAATCCCAATACTTCTAGAGGCCTAAGTGGGAGGACCACTTGAGCTCAGAAATTCAGGATCACCTATTATCAGTAGAAACTTTGTCTCTACTAAAAATTAAAATTAAAAAAATAGGCATGGTTGTGTGTGCCTCCAGTCTCAGCTACTCAGAAGGCTACGGTGAGAGGATCACTTGAGTCCAGGAAGTAGAGGCTGCAGTGAAATATGATAGCATCACTGTACTCTAAAAAGAGCTTGGCCAGGCACAGTGGCTCATGCCTATAATCCCAGCACTTTGGGAGGCCAAGGCAGGTGGATGACTTGAGCCCAGGAATACGAGACCAACCTGGGCAACATGGTGAAACTCTGTCTCTATAAAAACTAGAAAAATTAGCCAGGAGAGGCAGGAGGACTGCTTGAGCCCAGGAAGCAGAGGTTGCAGTGAACCGATATTGTGCCACTGCACTCCAGCCTGGGTGACAGAGCAAGACTGTCTCAAAAAAATAAAATAAGTAAAAATAAACTTTTAAAAGAACTCAAACGTCTATATTGTAGGACATATCAGTATTTTTAATATGCCAATCCAAACTATGAATCTCTAAGAGTTATAAATACACACACACACACACACATTTTTTTTTTTTTTTGAGACAGGATCTCCCTCTGTCACTTGGGCTAGAGTGAGTGGTGCGATCAAACCTCACTGTATCCTGAAACTCCTAGGCTTAAGCAATCCTCTTTCCTCAGCCTCCAGGGTAGCTAGGACTACAGGTATGCACCACCACCACATCTAGCTAATTTTTTATTTTTATTTTTTAAAGGCAGGGTCTCTCTATGTTGCCCAGGTAGGTCTGAAGCTCCCAGCCTCAAACAATCCTCCAGCTTCCCAAAGTGCTGGGATTTACAGGCATCAGCCACTGTGCCTAGCCAAAAAGTAAATAAGTAAAGATATTAAGCTGAGTTTCTCATAATTATTTAGCCAAAGTTACCACTCTTCACAGCCCATTGCCTGGAACTCATGTTTTGTGGAATGCACCTTAGAAAATGCTTATCTAGTAAAAAAAAAAATTCACATGACCATCTTTTTCTTTGATAATTTCAACTAAACTAGGTCAGTTACTAATCAGTAAATCTTATGATTACTGCTCATCCATACACCCCTTCTAGATGAAAATGTCATGGCCACGCAGAGGGCCAGTGACCATGTTTTGGATCATGTAACTTTACTCCTATTCTGAGATAACTGGACAGAATAGGCACCAAAGGGATATAGCCCATTCACTTACATAGTCTGCCTCAAAAAGATTAGTTGGGCAAATAATCTATCTTTAAAAATGGGAAACAAACAATACAGGAGAGGGTTCAGAAGAGCCATACCATGACAAAAGGGCAGTCCATGGAAATCACAAAGGAGTAAGAAACTACTAATAAGCAAAGGAACAGAGCAAAGGTCAACAGAAAAAAGGGAGGGGCAGGGAACAGAGAAGGCATAGAGAAAAGTAAGGGATGGAGTCTGTGTTCACATTTGGAGCTAGTTCTATCTCCTGGGAACCTAGTCCTTGGATTTCTATGAGATCTTTGTTGTACCCTTATAATATTGTACCCCTTTGGATTTAACTAGCTTGAGAAGTTGTCTTTTCCTTGCAACCAACACTATTTAAATTCAAACAACGAGAGTTTAATTACACTGAAATGAAGTAGTACCAGTCAAGTGTTAAGAGCACAGGTTGTAGAGTTAGAACACTTGTAATTAAGCCCACATCTTTTATTGTTAAGATGCAACATTTGCAGAAAGTTAACTAAAGCCTCCAATTCTCATGTATAAAATAGAAATCAAAGTATCTACACCTCAGTAAGACTGCAAAGATTAAATGAGCTGTCTGTAAAGTGTTCTGTGTACATAGAACGCACTGAATAAACGTTAGCTATTATCACTACTAATCTGCATGATTTTCTTTTCTCTCACTCAACAGGAAAACCTTGTCCTCAGAACGTAACTAAGAAAAAAGAAAACTCCTATTTCTGGAGGTAAACATCTGATAAATATTGCTTTTCAAAAAATTATTAGTACACTGTAGCCACAAGGCCTTAGCCGTAGGGAATCTCTTACCCTTTGTAGTTTTTATAGAACTAATAATATTAAATACTCTGAAAATATGTTTGATCATAACAAAATAATTCTTCCAAAACAGGATAAAATGTTACATCAACACCAGATATAACTTATCTAAAGCATCAACATTTTAAAGATTCTAAAACA
>NW_016813281.1:353842-405620 GCF_001698545.2 Rhinopithecus bieti
AGACCTACTACAATAACAAAAAATTAAAAGAAAAAAATAGTAGCTTCTCTTGAGGCCTTTTAATAACAAACAATTTCAAATCCAAAACAAGTGATCTCATTACCATTTATTAGCTGATTTTAACGCAACTAATGCCTGATTCATGTTAATTTCACTCCATATATTCAAATAGTTATTTGCTTACTAGGAACAATTTATAGTTATCTTAAGAAATTTATCTACATCATTCTCCTCTGATTTGGATAGTTTGGGTTCTCCTGCCTGACAGCAAAATAGTTATTCAGATCAGCTTTAGAAATAATATAAAAAAATTTAAAAGGCCACAATAGCTTTTTTTTATTTGCCCCACAACCCACAATGTGTTAATAAAATTAGAAGTCTGCATTACTTTTACTTCAATAAGACTATTACTCATCTTTCATAAGTAATTATATTCACTAAGGGCATATTTTGGCATATGCAAAGAAGAGCCAATATTTGCAGAGCACAATGCCACACACCTGTAATCCTAGCACTTTGGGAAGCCAAGGCAGGAGGATCACTTGAGGCCAGGAGTTCAAGACAGGCCTGGGCAACATTGTAAGATCCCATCTCTACAAAAAAAAATTGAGAGGCCAGGCGCGGTGGCTCACGCCTATAATCCCAGCACTTTGGGAGGCCGAGGTGGGCAGATCACGAGGTCAGGAGATTGAGACCATCCTGGCTAACATGGTGAAACCCCATCTCTACTAAAAATACAAAAAATTAGCCCGGTGTGGTGGCGGGCACCTGTAATCCCAGCTACTCGGGAGGCTGAGGAAGGAGAATGGCGTGAACCCGGAAGGCGGAGCTTGCAGTGAGCCGAGATCGTGCCACTGCACTCCAGCCTGGGCAACAGAGCGAGACTCCATCTGAAAAAAAAAAAAAAAAAAATCAAAAATTAGATGGGCGGGGTGGTATGCACCCATAGTCCCATCTACTCAGGAGGTTAAGACAGGAGGATTGCTTGAGCCCAGGAGTCTGACGTTGCAGTAGCTGTGATTGTGCCACTGCACTCCAGCCTAGGCAACAGAGAGATCTTATCATAAAAAAGAAAGAAGAGGAGGGAGAGAGAGAGAGAGGGAGGGAGAAAATAAAACAATAGCCAATATTTAAGCACCACTACATATATAGTAACAACTCTGTAATAAAATGGCCATCCAATTATAAAACAGGCAAATGATCTGAACAGAACCTTCATCAAAGAGCACAAGAAAAAAATTGATCAGCATCATTAATCAGTAATCTAGAAATTAAATCACAATGAGATACTAGTACATGTATCTCAGAATGGCTAAAATGAAAAAGACTGACAATGCCAAATACTGATGAGACTATAAAGTAACTGAAATTCTCTTTTTGCTGTAGCTGTTTTGATTTTGCAACAGTGTCTCACTCTGTCACCCAGACTGGAGTGCAGTGGGACCACCTTTGCTCACTGCAACCTCCACCTCCTGGGCTCAAGCAATCCCCCTCATCTCAACTTACCAGGTAGTGGGGACTACAGGCACATGCCACCATGCCCAACTTATTTTTGTATTTTTTGTGGAGAGTGGGTTTTGCCATGTTGCCCAGTCTGATCTGAAACTCCTAGGCTCAGGTGATCTGCCCACTTTGGCTTCCCAAAGTGCTGAGACTACAGGCATGAGTCACTGTGCCCAGACAACTGCAATTCTCATACATTGTCGGTGGTGACATAAGATGGTATACCACTTTGAGAAAAGATGTGGTCATTTCTTACAAAACTAAGCATACACCTACCTACAACCCAAAAATTCAACTGCTAGGTATTTACCCAAAAGAAATTAAAAACTACACTCATGGCCGGGCGTGGTGACTCAAGCCTGTAGTCCCAGCACTTTGGGAGGCCGAGGCGGGCGGATCACAAGGTCAGGAGATCGAGACCATCCTGGCTAACACGGTGAAACTCCGTCTCTACTAAGAAGTACAAAAAACTAGCCGGGCGAGGTGGCGGGCGCCTGTAGTCCCAGCTGCTCGGGAGGCTGAGGCAGGAGAATGGCATGAACCCAGGAGGCGGAGCTTGCAGTGAGCTGAGATCCGGCCACTACACTCCAGCTTGGGCGACAGAGCAAGACTCCGTCTCAAAAAAAAAGAAAAAAAAAAAAAAACTACACTCACAAAAAGACTTATAAGAATATTGATAGCAGTCTATTCATTATTGCCAAACACTGGAAACAGTCCAGGTATTCATCAATAGAATGGATATGCAAACTTGTTGATGCACATAATGTAATATCATTCAGCAAAAAAAGGGAACAAATTTCTGACAGACATAATAATGTGGATATACTTCAAAAACATGCTGAGTGAAGGAAGCCTTACATAAAGAAATATATGCTATATGATTCCATTTCTGTGATGTTCTAGAATAGGAAAAATTAACCTATGACAGACAAAAAAATCAGAGCAGTGACTGCCTCTGGGAGGACAGGGCAGGAAGTGACTCAGAAGGGACATAATGTATTGTATCTTAATAAATGCTTAAATTACAAAGATGTGCAAAATTCCAGGAATGAAAATTTAAGATTTCATTATAAAAGAATAAAAAAGAATAAAAGAATAAAGAAGTCCCCAAAATTGCATTATGGTTAATTAAATGCATGCCAAACTAGTTTGGGAGAAGACACTGGTATCAATAATTTACTGTGAAATGCATCCAAAAAAAAAGATAGATTAGTGGATGATATAGGAATCAACAGATGGAGTAAGATATGATAAAACAGGTATAATAAAATGTTAATTGTACAAAGTGCAGGTAGTATGTATACAGGTGTTCAGTATAAATTCTTTCAACTTTGTTGTATTTGAAATTTTTCGTAATCAAATGTTGCAGAGGAAAAAAAGCCTCACCCAATCCTTCAAAGTGCAACTCAAAATCAACTATTTCCATAAGCTCTTTCCTGTCACCCTCAGCCTTCTGAACCCTAGTCTTAGTGCCTAGAGCACTCATCTGGCAATATGATAATTATCTTTCCATATACAGCTCATCCTTATAAAACAGACTATAAGCCTCTTAGGGCCTGCTCTCTGATGGCAGGGTACAAAAGAGTTTAGTGATCTGTTTATTATGCTTTCTATGTACATATAAATTATTTTATAAACCATAACTTCCAAAAGACAACTGTCAGTCAACTAAAATGTAAATACATAGAGGTATATGCATACACTACACACACACATTGAAAGCTTAAAACTTTTAACCAAGTATCTTTGATTTTTTTGAGTCCTTGATTAATGAAATATCCTATACCTACTGAATTCAACTTAATAGTTCATCTGTGCAAAAAGAATTGGTTGATGCTTTCTCTAAATGTTCTACAAAGAGCTGTGACACCAGACGTCTCAGATTCTTTATCTGAGGATAAAAGGATCCTCGGGGAGTCTATAATTTTACTACCATATAAGACAAAAAAAAAAACCTTGCATAAGTAATGACATTCTTTAAAACTAATAAATATTTTACCAGTGTTCAATACAACATTTAATCCTAAAGAAATTGTACTGGGCCGGGCGCAGTGGCTCAAGCCTGTAATCCCAGCACTTTGGGAGGCCGAGACGGGCGGATCACGAGGTCAGGAGATCGAGACCATCCTGGCTAACACAGTGAAACCCCGTCTCTACTAAAAAATACAAAAAACTAGCCGGGCAAGGTGGTGGGCGCCTGTAGTCCCAGCTACTCGGGAGGCTGAGACAGGAGAATGGCGTGAACCCGGGAGGCGGAGCTTGCAGTGAGCTGAGATCCGGCCACTGCACTCCAGCCTGGGTGACAGAGCGAGACCCCTTCCAAACAAAAAAAAAAAAAAAGAAAAGAAAAAGAAATTGTACTGATGGGTGCTGACGAGTTGATGGGTGCAGCACACCAACATGGCACAAGTATACATATGTAACAAACCTGCACGTTATGCACATGTACCCTAGAACTTGAAGTATAATAAAAATAAATAAATTAAAAAAAAATTGTACTACTTCCTTGTTTCAAAAATTATATACATTTAGAATCTTAAAACCTCCTCCTTATAGATACCTTCTTTCTATACCTATGGAAGGCCAATTAATAAATCATTCAAGAATCTTCTGTTATCCTTCTAAATAAAAAAAATCAGCATAATAAATCAACATTTAAGGACAAAAGAAAATAAGTACATTATTCATATTTTACATTTTAATAATAATTACACATTTTATCCCCAAAGAAAATTATGAAGCTGGAAGTATCAGATACAGTTTTATCAGATATAGTTTTCAAGTTTTTTTTTTAATTTATGTGAATTATAATGAGATAATGCTGGAAGAAACTACACTCTACTTTCTATTTAGAGGGGTTGCCCTGACTTCCATGTAGGAATGACCAAGAGAATTAATTACGGTCTTCTTAAAACTTTAATGATAACTATGGTTAATTCAAGCTACAATAGGTTAATTACTAATATCAAGAGACATGCAGTAACTTCTACTAGAATAAACTCTGACCTTTAAATAAGTGAGAGACTCTTACTAATTTGCCATGTAAACCTAATAAGTACCTAATTAAACATTAGGTTCCTCATTTACAAAGTGAAGGGTTTGTATAAAATCTCTGTTGTACTTAAGAACAGAAGCCTTTGGCTATATTAAAGAATACTCAACTCCATTCACCCGGGAAAATGACATCGGAGAATATACCATATCAAATGAAAATTTTATCCTGGCTGAAATTAAACTCTCTGGAACACATTAAACATATTTGAAAATCCTTATGGGAAAGGTGAGGAAACACTTGAACAGTCTAAATTACCCACTTTTAAGTTTTTTTTTTTTTTTTTTTTTAGACGGAGTCTCGCTCTGTCGCCCAGGCTGGAGTGCAGTGGCGCTATCTCGGCTCACGGCAAGCTCCACCTCCTGGGTTTACGCCATTCTTCTGCCTCAGCCTCCCGAGTAGCTGGGACTACAGACGCCCGCCACCTCGCCCGGCTAGTTTTTTGTATTTTTTAGTAGAGACGGGGTTTCACTGTGTTAGCCAGGATGGTCTCGATCTCCTGACCTCGTGATCCGCCTGTCTCGGCCTCCCAAAGTGCTGGGATAACAGGCTTGAGCCACGGCGCCCGGCCCACTTTTAAGTTTTTAAGGAAAAAAACCGACAATATCCAAAAACCATATCATTCAAGCATTATCTGAGGAAAATTATCCAAACGGGTCTTAACAATAACCTGGTAACTACAAAAATATTCATGATTTATAAAGTCAATATTAAAAAATAAGAACTACAAGATAATCCTAGGTGCTTATGTGAATGTGCTTCCATCTTAGGTAAAGCTTACTAAAGAATATTTGTCAACAGCGGGCAGCTTGGACATCTTCAAGCTTTACGTCGTCAAATTCCAAGATGATTTTACTGCTAAACTGCCCTCTTTATAGTTCTTGAGTATTCCTTATAATGAGGAAGGAATGCTCAGCAACCATAATCTTCCTCTCACTCCTGCCAGTAACTGGTACAGTGATACCTGGTCACCTTCTTCTCTAATCCTAATAATCACAATACTTTAGGGAAATTAAGCTCAGCTTCTCGTTAGAAAAAATGTTGAGAATAACTGACAAGAGTTGTAATAAAGATCTCACCTATGTATACTAAAAATTCTTTTAGGGAAGATGACATAGGGAGATGCATGCTTGAAAAGAAAATGGGAGCAGAAGGACAGCATCTAGGCTGCCATCCCATCTTAGTAAATTGTTCATTCAATATTAATTCAATATGTATTTGAAGAGTCTTCCATGTGCCAGGTATTTTGCCAGGTACCAGAAAAAAATGGGCAGAAAACAGTTCCTACTTTATTTTTTTTATTTTTGTTAATTTTTTTTATTATACTTTAAGTTCTGTGGTACATGTGCAGAACGTGCAGTTTTGTTACACAGGTATACACATGCCATGATGGTTCGCTGCACTCATCAACTCATCACCTACATTAGGTATTTCTAACACTATCCCTCCCCTAGCCCCCTACTCCCCAACAAGTCCTGGGGTGTGATGCTCCCCTCCCTATGTCCATGTGTTCTCATTGTTCAACTCCCACTTATGAGTGAGAACATGCGGTGTTTGGTTTTCTGTTCTTATGATAGTTAGCTGACAATGGTTTCCAGCTTCATCCTTGTCCCTGCAAAGGACATGAACCCATCCTTTTTGATGGTTGTATAGTATTCCATGGTGTATATGTGCCACATTTTCTTTATCCAGTCTATTATTGATGGACAATTAGATTGGTTCCAAGTCTTTGCTATTGTGAATAGTGCCGCAGTAAACATAAGTGTGCACGTGTCTTTATAGTAGAATGATTTATAATCCTTTGGGTACATACTCAGTAATGGGATTGCTGGGTCAAATGGTATTTCTAGTTCTAGATCCTTGAGGAACCGCCNGGTTTCCAGCTTCATCCATGTCCCTGCAAAGGACATGAACCCATCCTTTTGATGGTTGTATAGTATTCCATGGTGTATATGTGCCACATTTTCTTTATCCAGTCTATTATTGATGGACAATTAGATTGGTTCCAAGTCTTTGCTATTGTGAATAGTGCCGCAGTAAACATAAGTGTGCACGTGTCTTTATAGTAGAATGATTTATAATCCTTTGGGTACATACTCAGTAATGGGATTGCTGGGTCAAATGGTATTTCTAGTTCTAGATCCTTGAGGAACCGCCACACTGTCTTCCACAATGGTTGAACTAATTTACACTCCCACCAACAGTGTAAAAGCGTTCCTATTTCTCCACATATTCTCCAGCATCTGTTGTTTCCTTTTTAATGACTGCCATTCTAACTGGTGTGACATGGTATCTCATTGTGGTTTTGATTTCCATTTCTCTCATGACCAGTGATGATGAGCATTTTTTCATGTGTCTGTTGGCTGCATAAATGTCTTCTTTTGAGAAGTATCTGTTCATATTCTTTGCCCACTTGTTGATGGGGTTGTTTTTTTCTTGTAAATTTAACAGTTCCTATCTTTAAAAACTCACAGTCAAGTGCAGAAATTGGGGGGGTAGGGGTGGGGTGATCAACACAGGTTATCTTTTTAAAATATGTCAATGAATATACAAACATACAGTCAATATAAAAACATCTAGAGAACTCAAAGAAAACCACACACAGCTTAAACTCTGTGAAACATGCCTAAATATTAGGGACTTATGTGAAGAACATATATGCATATATGGAAATAATAACAGTTGCCTTCTTTTTGAGACAGGGTCTCACTCTGTTACCTGAGTTGGAGTACAAGTGGTGCAATCATGGCTCACTGCAGCCTCAACCTCCGAGGTTTAAGCACTCTTCCCTCTTGTCTCAGCCTCCCAAGTAGATGGGATCAAAGGTGCACACCACCAGGCCAGGCTAATTGTATGTGTGTGTGGGGGGGGCGGTGTTTTAGAGATGGGGGTCTCACTTTGTTGCCCAGGCTGGTTTAGAACTTCTAGCCTCAAGTGGTCCTCTCACCTCAGTCTCCCAAAGTGCTGGGATTACAGGCATGAGCCATCATGCCTGGCAGCCCAACCTGCCATTTTTTTAGTACTTTTTCTGATAGGCAGAAGACCTTGCTTATCGGTTCATTTAATCCTCATAACAATCATATGAGGCAGCTACTATTGGTACTTTTATCCCAGATTTACAAAGGATAAACTCAGCTCTGTAGTTAAGTGATTTGTCCACAGCCACACTCCAGTGGGTGGCTAAGCACAAACTCAGGTTGTTTGATGCTAGAACTTATGCTACTTGTGATCAATCAATCCGCCATGCTACTTCATACAGACCCTCAGGGCAGAATTACAGAGGAGAGGACACTATTTGTGCAATTAAAGACCTCTCGGCCAAGGACAGGGCACTGAGACTGTAAAGGACGAGAAGACACTGATCACTATGGGAAGGAGGGGATATCCCTGCATGCAGGACAACAGGACCCAGTCTAGATACAGGTAAATACAGATTTCCTCTGCTACTGACACTGTTTAGATACTGTGAGACATTCTGTGTATGAATTTGAAACTAGTAGCAAACTACTGAAAGATTAAATACAAAGTGAGGTAAACATTCTTTTTTTAAAAAATTACTCTGGTGGCAACATGGAACTAACTAGAGAAGAATTTAACTGAAAGCAAGGAAAGAAAGAGATGTCTATACCTGATTAGTTATTTCCTAACAGCTATGATGATGACGACAATGATGATGGTGATAACAGAAGCTCCAATTTTAACATGAGGGATATGGACCACATTTCCCAGGATAAGTTTTGGCCAAAGAAACGTAGTTGATTTGGGCCTTAAAGGGAAGAGGGTCTGGGCGTGGTGGCTCACGCCTGTAATCCCAGCACTTTGGGAAGCTGAGGCTGGCAGATGATTTGAGGTCAGGAGTTTGAGACCAGCCTGGCCAACATAGTGAAACCCCATCTCTACTGAAAATATAATACAATAATTAGCCAAGTGTAGTGGCACATAGCTTTAATCCCAACTACTCAGAAGGCTGAGGCAGGAGAATCACTTGAACCTGGGAGGATGAAGTTGCAGTGGGTCGAGATCGTGCCACTGCACCCCAGCCTGGGTGACAGTGAGACTCCATCACAAAAATAAAATAACATAACATAACATAACATAACATAACATAACATAACATAACATAAAAAAGGGAAAGGGTCTATCTCTTCTTCCCCACTTCCCCCATCCTCCTACTTGGAATATAGATGGGATGGAGCCAAGATGCTAAGTACAAAGCTAGAAGCAGCCTGGTCCAGATGGCTATACAAACCCAAAACTGTCTACACCCAGACTTTAACTTTTAAAGAAATAAGTTTCTATATTGTTTAAGACACTTAAGTCCCTATTACTGGTAGCCAAACCTCTATCCTAACAGAGTGCACTTTATAGTAATCCGAGTAAGAACTGATAAGGGCCTAAACTATGGCAGTGACTGTGAAAACAGAGAGAAAAAAAGAAATGTGAGAAAATTTTGAGGGGGGGAAAAACCAACACTTTGAAGTGAAGGTGAGAGAGAAAGGAAAGAGTATGGCAAGTTTCTGACTTGAGCGAATGGCCAAGGGGAAGAGGTTTGAATGAGCCAGATATACTTGAATGTGCTGAATTTTCTTTTTTTTTTTTTTTTTTTTTTGAGATAGGGTCTTACTCTGTCACACAAGCTGGAATGCAGTGGTGTGATCATGGCTCACTGCAGCCTCGAACTCCTGGGCTCAAGCAATTCTCCTCCCTCAGCCACCCAAGTAGCTGGGACTACAGGTGCGTACCACCACAACGGGCTAATTTATTTATGGGGTCTCCCTATGTTGTCCAGGCTGGTCTTGAACTCCTAGCCTCAAGTAATCCTCCCACTTCAGCCTCCCAGAGTGTTGGAATTACAGGCGCAAGCCACTGTGCCCAGCCTGAATTTTCCATTCTTATGAAACATCTAGGTGAATTTTTTTTCTGTAGGTAGTTCCACGTCCTACTCCCTACCTACATATCCCTGCTAGTTCCTCCTGATGCCTCACAGCTGTCCACAACCACCTGATTGTTACAAATTTAGCAGATTTAATACTATTAATAATATGGATGTGAGCTTTTTTTTGTTTTCTTGTTTTGTTTTGTTTTGTTTTTGAGACAGGGTCTCACTCTGTTGCCGAGGCTGCAATGCAGTGGCACAATCTCATAATCTCTGCCTCCCAGGCTCAAGCCATCCTCCTACCCCAGCCTTCCGAGTAACTGAGACTACCAGTGCACACCACCACACCTGGCTAATTTTTGTGTATTTTTGTAGAGATGGAGTTTCGCCATGTTGCCTAGGCTGGTCTTGAACTTCTGAGCTCAAGTGATCTGCCCACCTCAGCCTCCCAAAGTGTTGGGATTACAGGCGTGGGCCACCACAATCAGCCAATGTGAGCCTTTTAAAAGAAGAATTTTTCATTCCTCTAATAAACTTGATTAAACCTAGCAAAATTGGATAAATTCCTTAGGAAAAAAGCCAATATCCCATCACTCGATAGATATTTGACTGAATGGCTAAAAGGATGTCATTTAGCACTCCACTTATGAAAGGTTGCTAACTCTTCCTTAAAGGAGAAAAGCCTCACTTTTTCCTAAATGAGCTAGTTCTGCTTACTCCAATCTGCAAGCAGGCACATTCAGTATCTGACTTGCTTTATTTTAGTGGCATCATGCCATGCACATAATGGTCAATAAACATTTCTCAAATAAACAAATAACTAAATAATATTTGGGGATTCCCCCAAGGTCAACAGAGGTTTTGTGCATGGTATTAAGAGCATGGGCCTTGGACTGAAAAAAAGAAAAAGAAAAAAAGACTTAACTCAGTTACCAATATCACCAGTACCAGCTGTATAACCTTCAGCAAATTACTTAATGTCTCCAAATCACAGTAACTTCACCCATCTTATCAGCTTGTTGTGAGAAATTAACACAATTAGATAAATTCTGGCATATAGTAGGAATTACGTGTTCCATCATTCACACAATTTAAAAAAGGCCAAAGACTGTCACCATATAATCCTCTTCTAATTCATATTGCGATAACTTTATCAGGTGCTATACTCTTAGAATTTTCTTTATTCTTCTACAACTAAATTCCCCCAACACACAATCTGAACAGTAGCAATGAAATGGAGTTTAAGGTGGGGGTGAGGGAGAAGTGAGTAATACAGTTTTTTGGTAATATAGTAATTTATATTTTCAAAAATCTTCAAGGTTTCACTATCCTAAATGAATATTTATTCTGTTGTTCCCTCTCATTTCTTTCCTCCTGTTAAAAAAAATGAGTTTTATTAACTCCAATCTCATGTGGATTTGAGTTTACTCAGGCTGAGATTTAGTAAAACATCTGTCTCCAAAGAAAAACAAGTAACATTCTTTTCAAACTCCCTAGAAGACCGTGTAGGACAAGTATATGAAGCATTTATAAAATTCACTCCAGTCCCAACTGCTACTTTCAACTGTGAATTCAAATTCATACCATTATTGTCCAAGTTTGTTCTGACACTTGATTTCTCTCTGTGAATGTTACTAGAATTAACTTAAGCTAGGAAAAACAAAGGACATAGTTTTACCTACAAGCTGATGTCATTAACTATACAGACTTTTTTTTCCACTTAAAAACTTGCTGCAAAACCAGTTATTTTCTTTAAACAAGAATCTTCCATTTAAAGTTCTTAAACCTATATTTTAAATTACTATAAGGATAGAATGTTTGCTTGAAGAAAAAACAGAGAGATGTCAAGTTCCCAAACAATTTGTTTTCTTCAAATCATGGTATTAGTGAACCTTGTAAATTAATAATACAGTACACAAAAGCTACAATGGATCAAGGAAAAGATGACATTTATAGAATGGTCTCATCAGTGGAAAATAGGCCTTTCCAGAAACAATACAAATTCTTTCTCCTAACTCAGTCTGTTAGGAAAATTGCCAAAATCCCTTCAACTGTCTACTCAATAAACAATCAATAAATAATTGTTTACTTCCCAGTATGTAAAGCATTCTGCTGAAATAATAGTAGTATCTCTGTTGAAAGGACTTTTTTTCCAGTTTCAAAAGTTTCTCTACTGATAACATACTGGGATATATTTGGGCCATGCTCTCAAGGAACTCTTTTTCAGTCTAAAAAAATTAGACAAATATAAAAGGAAAGACCTTGAAATTTTCAGAACTCCAATTCCTTGTTTCGAACATTCTTAGGACACAATAAAGACCAAAGACAAGCAGCAAAATGTTTCAGAGTGTAATTTGAAGGTCTGATCTCTCTGAACCAGCCCCTTAAGCATTTTCATCTTCATGAAGCTATGCAGTTTCCTCTGTTGTTTCTTAAGCAATACCTCATTAAGTGATTTTTTTTTTTCCTAATTAAAATCTCCCTGAAGGAAGTGGGTATACTTCTATACTACTACTGAGAGTATAAACTGACACATCTTTCTGAAAGGCATTTTAGCAATATACCTCAAAACTATTCAAATTGTTCTTTTGGCTTTCAGAAACAGCTGAAACCAGAAGTTTAGACAGTGTTTCCAAAGCTATGTCTGTCTTTCCACTTTTTGACTATCCCTGCCTCAGCTTGTGTTGAATACTCAGAGACTCTCTAAACACAGTAAGGAAAACACACACTGGCAGCCTCAACTTAATCACAGTATCTTACCTTAGTCATCCTAGTGGGAAAAGACAGGCGTGCCCATTTGTTCCAAAAGAAAACACCCAAGCTCTAATTGGCCCACCTTAAAGTAGAGGGTAGGGTAACTGGCACTGAAACTTTCCCTGGAACCATAGGGAAAAGAAGGCATGGTTCCCAAAGGAAGGGATGCCAGGAAGAACATTCACATACGTCCATATAAACATACATATCCTTGACCCAGCAGTTCCATTTCTATGATGAAAATGTAGCACTATTATTGTGTACCAGACACTGTTTGACTTTACATGAAATAACTCATTTAATCTTCACTATATCTCTATGAGGTAGATACTACTATTTACTATTACCCAATTTCATGAATGCAGAAACTGAGACAGAAAAATTAAGTAACTTGTCTAAAGCCAGAACTACTAAGAGGCAAAACCAAGAATCAAGCCCAGACTATGTGGCTCCATCCCACACTTTATCTATTTTTGTAGAAACGGGGTCCCACTCTGTCACCTAGGCTAGAGTACAGTGGTGCAATCATAGCTCACTGGAACCTCAAATTCCTGGTTTGAAATGATCCTCCCACCTCAACCTCTCAACTTGCTGGGATTACAGGAGTGAGCCACCGCATCTAGTTCATCCCACACTTCTAACTTTTCCACTACTAAACTTTACTGATCCTGAGAAATTAAAAATCAATGCAAAAATCTGGCTAGAACAATTCATCACAGCACTATTTATAATAGCAAAAATTTGAAAATAAAATTGTCTAATCATGAGATTAATTGATAAACTTATTTACTTTAAATTATATATTAAAATGATAAAAACATTTTGCAGTTAATAAAAATTAATGTTATTATGTTTTATATACACAAAGTTGTCCCTGGAACAACTCAAGGGTTAGGTGCACCCAACCCTGTGCAGTCGAAAATCTACATATAACTTTTGACTCCCCAAAAAACTTTACTAATAGCCTACTCTTGACCAGAAGCCTTACAGATAATATAAACAGTAGATTAATACATATTATTAATGTTTATATGTATTAAATAATGTATTCCACAATAAAGCAGACTAGAGAAATGAAAATGTTATTAATAAAATCATAAGAAGAAAACACATTTACTATTCATTAAGTGGAAGTAGATGATCACAAAGGTCTTCATCCTTATTGTCTTCATGTTGAGTAGGCTGAGGAGGAGGAAGAGAAAGGGTTGTTCTTGCTGCCTCAAGGGTAGCAGAGGCAGAAAAAGATGTGTATAAGTGGACCCACGCAATCCAAATCCATGTTGTTGAACGGTCAACTGTATACAGAATATGGAAAGCTTCCAATAACATGAAGTTAAGTTTTAAAAACACAGCTTATATAAATGGATAGATGCTATAAACACGTATTTAAGAAGTAAAATTAGGCTGGGCAGGATGGCTCACACCTGTAATCCCAGCACTTTGGGAGGCTGAGGCAGGTGGATCATGAGGTCAGGAGATCGAGACCATCGTGGCTAACATGGTGAAACCCATCTCTACTAAAACAGAAAAAAATTAGCCGAGCATGGTGGCAGGTGCCTGTAGTCCCAGCTACTCAGGAGGCTGAGGAAGGAGAACAGCATGAACCTGGGAGGCAGAGCCTGCAGTGAGCCAAAATCGCGCCACTGCACTCCAGCCTGGGCGACAGACCGAGACTCCATCTCGAAAAAAAAAAAGAAAAAGAAAAAAAGAAGTAGTAAAATTAATGATACATATATATGTATATGGATGCACACAAAAATCTCTGGAAATACATATGTTAAAATGTCAGCAGTATGCCACTTCTTACCCACTGGAGTGGTTATGATCAAAAAGACAGAATAACAAGGGAGTAGCAATTGCAAAATCAAGGACAGCAATCTTGATTCTTTAGGAGAATGACAAGTAGTTCACTATAGCTAAGGCTTACTTATTTACTAGTTACTCGCTACTCACACAATTTCCTTCAGTCTTGCA
This sequence comes from Rhinopithecus bieti, assembly GCF_001698545.2. Taxonomy (NCBI): domain Eukaryota; kingdom Metazoa; phylum Chordata; class Mammalia; order Primates; family Cercopithecidae; genus Rhinopithecus; species Rhinopithecus bieti. Next base: position 368,002 of record NW_016813281.1, read on the forward strand.
ACAATTTCTTCAATAACTTCAAACCTCATGAGCCACAAGTACAAACAACCCTGGGCAAACACGGTGATTTCACCATACCATTTCTTTAAAATTATTCATTAAAAACAAAAAATACCAGGCCAGGCACACTAGTTCACACCTGTAATCCCAGCACTACCAAAGTGCGCACTCACAAGTTCAAGACCAGCCAGGGCAACATGGCAAAAACCTGTCTCTACTAAAAATACAAAAATTACCCAGCCATGGTGGCATGCACCTGTAGTCCCAGCTACTTGGAAGGCTGAGGTTGGCTTGAGCCTGGGACGCAGAGGCTGCAGTGGGCTCTGTGCAGATGACACCACTGTACTCCAGCCTAGGCAACAGAGCCAGACCTGGTCTTAAAATAACAACAATAATAATAATAACAACAGGCCAGGCACGGTGGCTCATGCCTGTAATCCCAGCACTTTGGGAGGCCAAGGTGGATGGATCACTTGAGGTCAAAAGTTCAAGACAGCCTGGCCAACACGGTAAAACCTCATCTCTACTAATACAAAAATTAGCCAGGAATGGTGACCCATGCCTGTAATCCTAGCTACTGTGGAGGCTGAGGCAGGAGAATCGCTTGAACCTTGCAGTAAGCCAAGATTGTGCCACTGCACCTCAGCCTGGGCGACAGAGTGAGATTCCGTCTCCAAAAAAAAACAATAATAATAATAATAAAATAACTAAATAAATCCCTGGAGTGAGCCTTTATGTAACATGTAAATAGAAGACCATTTTGTTTTAGTTTTTGAATTAGATTATTTGATAACTAACCATTCTGTTTAATTATTAGTAGAAAGAACAGACCCATTATACAAAGCGGAGTCAAATGAAAGGGATAGGACAGCTTTCAGAAATCATTACTTCAACTTAATCGCACAAGTTAAATCAGTCCAGGATCTAGATGTTTTTGAACTCGAACTGCTGTTTTTTAAAAAACTGCTTCAACATTCATGCTTACTATGTAATAAAATGGTATCATTATTTGTTCAGATTAAAATCAAACAGGAAAGACTGCAATGAATCAGTTAAAAATAAATATGAGCACATACTTCTAGAGAACTTATTTTTCTTGTAAAAGAAACAGAAAATATAAAGCTTATTTAGCTGTGCTTTGATTTGTACATGAATGTTATGACCACGTTTCTAGGTAACATCAAAGTTTTGTCAATGCTAGGGACCATGGGTGGCAAACAGGTACAAAAACAAAGATGTCCCTTCCCACACTGCTTGATGTGTGTACCTCTTCTTCTTGTGCTAAATTATAATGTAGCAGACCAGTTAGTGTTGTAGTTTAAGGCCTTGGATAAGAAATGGAGTATCTCCTGAAGCATAGTCCTGGTATCAATCATACAAAAAAGAAACAGACATTTCAATGGAAAACTAGAACCAGGAAAATGGACCTCATTAGATAGACCCGACAGGAATGGGCTGTCTGTCTGGCCACCATCTAGGGCCTAGACTTAAGGAAACATATTACAGGCAAGATGACCTTCATCATATGACAGCAGACCACAAACTAGGCAGGGTGGAATCCCTTTAGGACACTACAGACTGAAAAGGAGGAAACTATACCTTGCAAACCAGACAACTGACTTAAAAGTTATCCTCTGGTTTCATTATTTTATTTTTAACCTTTAGAAAAGTTTTATTTCACTGCTGCAGCTGTGCCTCAGCAAATAAAGGGATGAATGATTTGGCAGTGGGAGTTAGGCCAGAAGGTTAGGAAAAAGTGGCACTCCATGAGATCACTGGAGAAATAGAAGAATTGGAGCTTTGAGTTCAAGCCAATCCTTCCCATGTGGAGGCAGGCGCTCCTTCCCCTGCCAACCTTGGAGGACTAGGGTTTCCTTTTATTAAGAGATTTTAAAAGTTTCTGTTCAGGTACCTAGAACCAAATTCATTGTGACAAAATCTGAAGAGATATGGACTACATTCAAGAGTCAGCAGGTTTCTGTAGTGTTTAAAATTATAGGGTTTCATTTTATTAAGGGTTTCATTTTATTAAGATAATTAGAAAGTCTCATTTTATTAAGAGAATTAGAAAGTTGCAGCCGGAGTAGTGGCTCATACCTGTAATCCCAGCACTTTGGGAGGCCGAGGCAGGCAGATCACCTGAGGTCCAGGAGTTCGAGACCAGCCTGGCCAACACAGTGAAACCCCATCTCTACTAATAATACAAAAATGAGCTGGGAGTGGTGGTGGGCACCTGTAATCCCAGCCACTCAGGAGGCTGAGGCAGGAGAATCGCTTGAACCTAGGAGGTGGAGGTTGCAGAGAGCCGAGATGGTGCCGCTGCACTCCAGCCTGGGTGACAGGACAAGACTCCATCTCAAAAAAAAATAGAATTAGAAAGTTTCTGTTCAAGTACCTAGAAACAAATTCATTGTGACAAGATCTGCAGAGATATGTACTACATTCAAGAGTCAGCGAGTTTCTGTAATGCTTAAAATTTTTAACAAGTATGTATTACTACAGTAAGTAAAACAGTTTAGCATAGACACGTCAGTGGAAGCAATATGCAAATGAATATGCAGGAGCATGCACCAGAAATGCGCAGCAGAACCACCACCATCCTGGTTATGAATTATAAGTAAAAATTGGGCAGAAAAATGATGAGCAGCAGTTTCCAAATCACATGGACACATGAACTCAATAGCCAGGGAGAAAGAATCAGTCAGAAACTAAGTCTATAAGGAGGTAAAGTCAAATGTGACTAAAACAAAACACACAGTTTGTAGAGAAAGGAGACCAAGAAAAGAGAGAGAAGAGAAAAAAAAGAGAGAAAGAACACCAGACAATCAATCTGAAAGCAAATGCAATTAACCTGGTTCCTTTGAAAGCCAGTACTTTTCCCAAGGTGTTGCCCCCATTTGTGCTTGTAACTATAAAAGCACAATATGGCTTTAAAAGTCTTTAGTGACAAAACTCTAAATTCTAAGACCAAAGTATATTTTATTCTCTATTGGAGCATCTTGATGGGTATGACACCCATCTCCGCATGATTTCCTACTTACACAAGATAAAACTAAAATATTTTAAGTTATTTGTAGGATGTACTGAATATTGTTTTACTATTCATGTTCTCAGTTTCTACGGTAAAACACATGTATACCTTACAAAACTAAAATTACTTTTTACTTACATGACTTGTCATTAACTTGTATTCTATGGTTTAATATTCTATCATTAATTAAAAAAAAAAAGTATCCCAATCCTCCTCATTTCCAAGGCTTAAAACAAAACAAAAAATCCAATACACTAGAAGGGGTAAAACAAAAATTGCTTCTTGGGGAACTATTCATTATTTCAAAATAAATATTTTAACATAAAATTCTATAGGCTCTATCCATTTTTAATCATACATATCAGTGAGAGTCTACTAGGTGACTTCTTAAGTCAACATTTAAGAGTAAGGAAAAAAATGTAATGTTTCATTGCTGTCTCTAAATGTATATGGTATTCATAACACTACAGATTACAACACACTATACAGGTTTCAACATTTGAAAATTCTCTGGAGTTGTAACCATAGTTAAAAGCAAAGCATTAAATTCAAGAAGCTTGAAAAGAAACAATGTTTCGTGAGAATGATCTTCTAACAGTAGTCAATTCTCATAGTTGTTTACTTTCTGCAAAATACTTTACTGATAAGGGGAAAAATTATTTTCTACCATAATTAGGAATCTGGACTTTTACCTGTTATGCCAAAAACAGCAACCATACTTTGCAACAAAAAAAATTTGCAAAAGCATTTTCAATCTTCCTGACTACCAAAGTTTCCACTACCAAAAGTGAAAACACTTTTAAACCTTCCTGTGTAACAAGTTTTAAATTTTCTTTTATTTATTTGTATCAATTTTATCATGTGTGGCTGCCAAAATATCAAGAATTTCAACCCCAGAGATGAAGGACAGACGAAACACAATGTAAAGTGGTTGGCCTGGTAAAAGAGTTGGAAAAATACCTGTTTTGGCTGCTCTAATATAATCTTCATTTATTACTTACTAGTTTTTCTCTTATGGTCCCAATATTCCAGCCAAATTGAGAATCTACTCATTGTTTATCAATTCAGTGCCTTTGCCACTACTCATCTCAACCTCCCAGTCCCCACAATGTATTTATAGACAAAAGTTTTGATTTAAAGCCAGAAACTGTGTTCAAGTTTCATTTAATCCCTTTTAATTCCATTCATGATCAGTATGAACATGGGCAAATTATTTAACCTTTATGCACCTTCAAGGATAACTCAGTGTAACCATGAAGAGTCGATGCAATAATGTGAACACACTCAATTTTTTTTAATGAATGAATATTCAATCTGATAGTCTCTGCTTATAAAGCAAGGGTATAGAGAAATAAATGTAGGCTGTGACACTAGATCCAAAGAAAGCATCTACTGGTTGTTATCGATATAATAATACGGAGAAAACAGGTGGCACTAGTAATTTAAAGTTAGAACAAAGAACACAACACAAATTTAAGCCTTTCTTAAAACTGTGTAAAGCAGTCTTGGCACAATGGCTCATGCCTGTGATACCAGCACTTTGGGAGGCCAAGGCAGGAGGATCCCTTGAGGCCAGGGGTTCAAGGCCAGCCTGGGAACATAGGAAGACCCCCATCTCTACAAAAACATTAAAAAAGACAGTGCCACTGCACTCCTGCCTGGGCAACTGAGTGAGACCCTGTCTCAAAAAAAAAAAAAAAAAAAAAAAAAAAAAAACTGTAATCCCAGCATTTTAGGAGGCCGAGGCGGGCAGATCACTTGAGCCCAGGAGTTTGAGACCAGCCTGGGCATCACAAAGACTCTGTCTCTAAACAAGCAAACGAACAAACAAAAATCATGCAAAGCTATGTATCTGTCTTCCAAGGAATTATGAACTTTCTACAGCATATTTTTCAATGAAGTATTTAGAGTGGATGCTGATTTAACTTATAATGTTGAGAGAATGATTTCTATTTCATATATTTGGCTTTTTGAATAATTTTGTTTGTTGCAAAATAAAAAATTAAGCCTATTTAGCACTGTTCTATCCAGATAAATTTCCTACTATTTACAAACTACTATTATTATTAAAACCGCATGAACCATTGTGTTTGTGGTGAGTTGAACAGCGTTTTCCAAAAATTCACGTCCATCAGAATCTCATAATGTGACTTTATTTGGAAATACGGTCTTTGCGGATATAATTAGTTAAGGATCTTCTGATGAAAATTATCATGGATTTTTAGGGTGAGCCCTAAATCCAATGATTAGCATCTTTTTTTTTTTTTTTTTTNAAAATACAAAAATTGAGTGGGACATGATGGCAAGCACCTATAATCCCAGCTACTTGGGAGGCTGAGGCAGGAGAATCGCTTGAACCCGGGAGGCAGAGGTTGCAGCGAGCTGAGATTGCGCCACTGCACTCCAGCCTGGGCAACAGAGACTCTCTCTCAAAAAGAGTAATAAAATAAAAGTGAAATAAACTTTCAAGCTCACACCCTTGGAGATTCACGGCATATCCCCCTTGGAGATTCTGATTTGGTGTAAATTGGATGGGAAAATTTTTTCCAGAGGATTCTGCATAACCAGGCTGGGGACCACTAATCTATATGATGGGGTAAAGTACAGACAACTTGAGCCATGGCTGTTAAAGCCCTTTGTGCTTCAGCCTCTGGTTGCTTCTCACCACTCTCCCAAGTTGTCCAAAATCATGCTTTATGTCCCAGTTACAGTTCCTCACACTCATCAGGCTGTCTCAACTGAGCAGTGGTACATAATGTTACCTTTTCCTTCACATGCATAACGTCAATGCCTACTAGTGCCTCAATCTCAGCTCACATGAAGGCTCCAAGAAGCTTTCCCTGATCCCTCTGGGGTTAAACTCCTCCTCGGTCCATCACGGGGCCTGGTGCTCTACAGCCTTTTGTTTTTTTGTGTTTTTTGAGACGGAGTCTTGCTCTGTCGCCCAGGCTGGAGTGCAGTGGCACGATCTCGGCTCACTGCAAACTCCACCCCCGGGTTCACGCCATTCTCCTGCCTCAGCCTCCCGAGCAGCTGGGACTACAGGCGCCCATCACCGCGCCCGGCTAATTTTTTGTATTTTTATAGAGACGGGGTTTCACCGTGTTAGCCAGGATGGTCTCGATCTCCTGACCTCATGATCCACCCGCCTCGGCCTCCCAGAGTGCTGGGATTACAGGCGTGAGCCACCGCGCCCGGCTGCTCTACAGCCTTTATCTCAGCCCCGATTACTTACACATCTGCTTTCACTCCCCATCAGTGAAGGTCAGATCAGCAGAACAGTATTTTAGGTTCGTTTATGTCCCCAACACGTAGCACATCAATTGGAACCAGAAGAATGGCTCAGGCTGACAGAGATGTCCACCCTGACTCATGATCCAAAGGCAGGTAATTGGCCAGGGATCCCAGGAAGGACCAAGTCCATTGGCACGTGGGGCTTGACCATGGTACTAAGGCCTGGGTCCGAATGGCAGCTCCACTGCTGTGTCTAGAAAGGCCCCTTTACTTCTCTGAGCCCTCAGCCTCCATAAACAGGGTCCCCACAGTCCTCCAAGGTGTGTCATAATGACTTAAAAGTGAAAGTCATTAAACCAACGACTTGTTACATCGTTACATTGTTCTCAGTGTGTGGTGCCCTTAACCCTTAAGAGAGGGTCTCAGTGCTTATCACGTCAAGCATTTGGTCCTTTGGAGGTTGGAAATCGTGGAATTACAGGCATGAGTCACTGCGGGAGGCCAAGGCTTTTATTTCTAATCATTGCCCTCAGGCACAACTCAGCACACTTGGGAAACACTGACCTGCTCTAAGGTTAGAAAACAGGGTCTTGTTCACCCCTGTACCCAGAAAGTTGAGGATGGTACCAGAGACAGAGCAGTAACTCAAAAATGCTTGGTAATGGCTGGGCGCAGTGGCTCGTGCCTGTAATTCCAGCACTTTGGGAGGCCGAGGAGGGCAGGTGAGGTCACAAGTTCAAGACCAGCCTGGTCGACATGGTGAAACTGTCTCTACTAAAAATGCAAAACTTAGCGGGGTATGGTGGCGGGTGGCTGTAATCCCAGCTATTCAGGAGGCTGAGGCAGGAGAATTGCTTGAACCTGGGAGGCAGAGGCTGTAGTGAGTTGAGATCGCAGCATTGCATTCTAGCCTGGGCAACAAGAGCGAGACTCCATCTCAAACAAAAAAAAAAGTTATTTCAAGAGGTTGGGTCTCTTGGAATTCATTATTTAGATACTAGTACCTGAAATTTAAAAGCTTACCCTGAAACTTCTTGGCACACATCACCACTATCTTCCCAATACCTCCCTGTCCGTTAGCGCTAAGTTTACCTGTAGATTTCCAGTTTTATTATATGCCTATGTGACTTGTCACCTCCCACAGTGTCCTTACACCTGATCAGTGATATGTTTTTTTGTTTGTTTTTGAGACAGAGTCTCCCTCTGTTGCCCAGGCTGGGGTGCAATGGCGCGATTTCAGCTCACTGCAACCTCCACCTCCCGGGTTTAAGTGATTCTACTGCCTCAGCCTCCTGAGTAGCTGGAATTACAGGTGCACGCCACCATGCCCGCCTAATTTTGGTATTTTTAATAGAGACGGGGGTTTCACCATGTTTGTCAGGCTGGTCTCGAACTCCTGACCTCATGATCCGCCTGCCTCGGTCTCCCAAACTGCTGGGATTACAGGCCTGAGCTACCACGCCCGGCTGATCAGTGATATGTTTTAATGCACATCATTATAGAATACAGTTTTCAGTATAATTTATCTGAAATGTTTGGCATCAGAAGTGCTTCAGGACTCCTTTGGATTTTTAAATATTTGCATTATACTTACCGGTTGAGTATCTCTAATCCAAAAATCCGAAATCCAAAATGCTCCAATGAGCATTTCCTTTGAGTGTCATGTCAGTGCTCAAAAAGTTTCAGATTTCAGAGTATTTCAGATTTTCAGATTAGGGATACTCAACCTGTATCTCCAAGATTAATGAAATGACACTTTTATTTTCCAAAGCACATACTCTAGAGGGGATGACTAAGAGCTGGACTGATATATTTGTATCCCCAATACATGTGCTTGAGACCCTCACATCCTAAGGAACTTTATTCCTATACATACTATCCCCACTTTCTCCAGCATCAACTGTTCTCATTCCATTGATTTCCACTCTTCTGCCTTTAAAATGGTCACATCTATTCCACACATTTTTTAAAACTCTCATTGGATCTTATTAAGTCTGAAATTTAATTCAACAAACATGTTACTGAGAGCAATAAGCCAGGTAACTCTGGGATACAAAAAATTGTCTTTTTACCCTGAAGAATAAGCATTCAAAGTTTTCCAACCAGATACTCTTACCTCTCAAAATCAGATTACTTAAAAAAATCATCTTAATATGCTGCCTCTACTTCCTATTCTTCATCCTGCTAAAATTCTGCAATATGGTTTACAACACAACATTCCAGCTGAAACAATTTAGGGGTAAAACTACCCTTGATACAGCATGGTGTACTGGAGTATGGGCATGAGAAAACTTCTAGGACAGGATTTACCACTCAATAGCTGTGTAACTACTCACAGGTAACAACTGGGGATTAGGGGTGGGGTAGGCGGGCAGCTTTCACTGGTTTCTCCTTCCCCAAAAATTGGACAGAAATAGAGTATGTGTACAATTAACTTTCAGCCCTAAAGTTTTGTGAAATGCAAAGCTTTTCATTAACTCCTCATCTCACTGATCACTATCTGCCACACCTGACACTAAGAATATTCCTTCACTTTCTATGACTTTTCTGATCTCGCCTTCTTCTGTGTATCTGGATTTAGATTAGCCACATGAAGCAATAAACTCAAATTTATAGTGGTTTAAACATACAAGATTATAGCCTTTCATGTCAAAATAAATAAATAATTTTAAAATTCATATTAAAATAATAAAATAAATCCATAGGGTAGCTATCCAGGTCTGCTATGAAATCCCACTATAAGTCATTAGGGACTCAGGTTCTTTCTAGCTTTTTGCTCTGATATACCTAGGGTTTGGGCCTTACCCTCTTGGCCCAAGATGGCTGCTGGGCTGCAGCCTTCATATCAGAATGCCAGTCTTAGGAAAAAGAAAAGCTTGGAAGGCATACCCTCACCCTTTAAGAACACTTATAGGATACTACATTCATCATTTCCACTTACATCCAACTGACCAGAACTTATTAACTGCTTATAGCTGTCAGAAACTTGAAAACAGTCTCTCTTCAGCATGTCCACATGATTAGTCAAAACCATCAGGAGAAGAATCGCCACGGAGAACCAAATGTCTCTTCCAAACTCTCCAAACCCTTCTATGGTTCCTTTTCTTTTACATCCTCTTATCAATAGTGTTTCCAAAGCTTGGTTCTTGGTACTCTATTCTTCTGTCTCTATGCCAACTTCTTGGGGACACCTACACAATGTCATAACTCTATATACCCTAATGACTCTCAAGTCTTTGCACCCAGTCCTCACCTGTCCCATCTTTTGAAGTCTCCACTTGGATAGCTACAAAATAAATACCATTCTATGTCAAGCGCACAAACACGAATAAGTAATTTTAAAAGAAAAACATTCTCATTCTTCCAATTTAAGTCAACATCACAAGTACCCCAGACCCCCAGATCTGCAATTTTGAAGTTGCCTCTGACTCCTCTTTCCATTTTCAACAAGCCATGAGTTGCAGGTCATATTAAACTTCTAAAAAGAAATGAAACAAACTGGACTACATGAGGTTTATATAGCATATGACTTGGGGCATGCATTCATCAAAATGACTATGGCCCCCACAACTCTACTATAATGTTCTAAAGTTATCCTAATTATTAAATCCATAAGCCTATTTTTAGTCCTTATTATACATGACATTTTCAGCACATTTGACATTTGCTATTTCCTCCTCCTCAAAATTCTCTATACCCAGGGTTTCCATGAGACCATATCATGCTATATTGATTCTTTTGCAATACCTCTGACTACTTCTATTTAGTTTCCAGGCTGCCACTGCTTTATCTACCTTTTGAATATTGATTTTTCTCTGAGTACAATTCTGAGGCCACTCTTCTTTTCACTCTATGCACATTTCCTACGCAATCTCACGTTTTCCTTCATATTTGACAATCAGCTGGCTACTGACAATTGCCAAGTTAAATCTCTATCTTCACTTTTCTCCTTACCTCCTGACTCACATGTCTAAACACCTAAATGATATCTCTACCTTGATTATAGACTGTCACCTTTCACTCAGTATTTCCTTCCCTCATCCAAATTCTTCTCCTGAATTCCCTATTTGTATCCATAGTATCATGACACATATTACCCAAGCTACAAAGTTTGTTAGCCTCATCCACTCTTTCTACTTTACCCCTCACATTCATTCATTACTAAGTTTTATTAACCTCAACTTTCAAATTTCTCTAGCATCCACACCTTCCTTGCCATTTCCACCATAAAAATGCTTGAGCTTTCTCATTCTGGTCTTTCTCCCTTCAGTTCATTGCCATTTGAGTCACATTTCTGTTGTTTATTGCTTTTTAAGAGCTACCATTTTTCAACAGACCCTACCATCTATAGATTCAAGGTTAAATTCTATAGCCTGATGTACAAAGCTTTTCCCAATTGTCAACCTACTCAAGCATCAAAGCCTATCTCAGTTTCCATCTACATTCACTTCTCCATTCCTGTAACAAGACATTCACACACACATATTTTTCCTCTATGCCTATAATCTTCTCTGTCCTCTTTTCCACATAGCAAATGTTTATGCAAACTATACAACTTGGTTTAAACATCACCTCTCATAAGAAGTATTCTCTTTTTCCCTCAGTAAAGTGGGTCCATCCTCCTGAAATAATTTATCATTACTTGCTTCAAGATTCTGTCCACTAATGACTAGGTTAGGGATAGAGTTTTAATCTTTACTCATTTGTATCTAGCCTAGCACTTAGCACAATGCCTGGAAAGCAATAAATAACTGTTAAATCGGTGAATCCCAAATGGTTCTTGACAGGTGGCAACAAACAGCAACTAGAAAATACCAACTACTTCAGGGGAAAAAACTCAAGCTATGTATTACAATGGTTTAATAACAACCAATTATCAATTTTTACAATGTCTCAAAATGTATTTCAGGTGTTATACATAAATTTACATTCTAGCTTATCTCTCTTATACTGCTTAAATACTGCTTAAATACTGATTAAATGCCTAAGAAACATGTCAAACATTCTCTAACATACTTAAGCAGATTGATATAAAAAAATACAAGAACTTCAAATGATTAACATAATTGACTCCAGATGAAATACCACCAAGATAAATGAATTATAAATGTATTAATGGACAGCAGAAATAAAAAAAAGTAAAGGCATATAAAATAATTAACCCAGGTAGTCATTATCAATTTTTCTGGACAAATCTCAGTAAAAGAAAGTAAAAACAATAAGAAAAGTATGGTTGGCTAAATAACCACATATTAGAAGCTAATGATATTTCCTAATTATTCTGCCATAGTACACAGGCAGAGTCAGAAAAACAAAGTCTTAATTTCAAATTATCAAAATCAAACTGTCATAAAAAATCAGTGGTTTTCAAGCTATGTTCTCCTCAGCATAACAGCATCATAAGAACACAAAACTGGAAACAAGGTCCAATAGTGAAGTGACTAAGTTAAAATGATACACTCAAATTATATAATAATACAGCCACTGGACATTATGTTTTTCTAAAATTTTATAAAATAAATTTTCCTTATGTCATTAATAGTTTTTAAAAAGATAGTAAGGGTATCTTTCTTTCTTACAGCTTTTTTAATTGAACTTTTAATTTTCAGATAGTTGCAGATTTACACATAGTTGTAAGAATTAATACAGAAACCATGTACCTTTTACCCAGTTCCCCCCATTGGTGACATCTTGCAAAATTAAATTACAAAATCACCACCAGGATATAATAGAATCCACCAATCTCATTCACATTTCCTCAGTTTTACCTATACTCATTTCTGGTTGTAAGCGTGTATTTAGTTCTATGCAGTTTTATCATACATGTAGACATATGTATCCACCACCCAGTCAAAATATAAAACAGTTTTATCACCACAAAAATTCCTCCCAATTACCCTTTTATAACCACATCCACCTCCCAATCTCCTTTTTTATAGCTTTTTTCCCCATATTTTCAACAACTGTGTGTTCATTCTGTGTTATCTTTGTTAACTACCTATGATGTACCAGGCACCCTTCTTTCTATATAATTCAAACAGCATGCATTACCTCTTTTTTCCAGTTTGTAAAATAAATTTTTCAAAAGACAAGGGGTTTTTGCTTTTGTTTTGAAACGGAATCTTGTTCTTTCACCCAGGCTGGAGTACAATGGCACAAACACAGCTCACTGCAGCCTCGACCTCCTGGGCTCAAGTAATGCTCCCACCTCAACCTCCCAAGCAGCTGGGACTACAGGCATCCATCACCACACCTGGCTAATTCATTTTTACGTTTTTTAAATTTTTAGTAGAGACGAGGTCTCACTATGTTGCCCAGGCTGGTCTCAAATTCCTGGGCACAAGTGATTACCTACCTCAGCCTCCCAATTACAGGTGTGAGCCAACTGCACCCAGCTGAGTTGTTTTTTTTTTTTTTATCCAATTATAAAATATAAATATTTAAAAATTCAACTGCAAGTATTGTTAATTGCAAAGACACTTTAGGAACAAAAATAAAGAGTGTATCATTTGGCCAGTGAGGTGGCTCACGGCTGTAATCCCAGTGCTTTGGGAAGTTTAGGCAAAAGGACTGCTTGAGGCCAGGAGTTCAAGACCAGCCTGGGTAACATGGTGAAACCCCATCTCTACAAAAAATACAAAAATTAGCCGGGCATGGTGGCGTGCACCTGTAGTCCCAGCTACTCAGCAGGCTGAGGTGGGAGGATGAATTGAGCCCTGGAGATCAAGGCTTCAGTAAATTGTGATTGTGCCACTGCCTTCCTGCCTGGGCAACAGAGTGCGACAAAAGGAAAAAGGAAAGGGAAGGCAAGGCAAGGAAGAGAGGAGAGAGGGGAGGAAAAAGGGAGGGAGGGACAGACTTGTATCTAGAATTAGAAAAAAAAAATCTCAATAATACTGAGGCAGGAGAATAGGGTCTGGTGGCAGGGAACCTAAGGACTTTGTAGAACTAAATCAAACAGAAAAACCCCAACTTTCTACATCCAAGTAAATAATTGTGTAACTTCACTTCAGCTATGTCAGGAAACATCTTTATTTGCATAGGGTGTACACCAAGTAAATAACTTTGTAACTTCACTTCATCCTCTTCATTTACATAAGGCGTACATAGCACAACCAACAAGAAACCTCTACAGGGTATTTCAACCCCAGAAAATTCCATAACCAGCACTCTCAAGCTGCTCGCTCAAGCTCATTCCCATCCTGTGGAGTGTACTTTCATTTTAATAAATCTGTGCTTTTCTGTCATTGCTTTGTTTGTGCATTTTGTCCAATTCTTTTTTCAAAACACCAAGAACCTGGACACCCTCCACCAGTAACAGTAAGAAGTCAAACAACCCAATAAAAAGAGCACAAATTTGATCAGACACTTTACAAAAAAGTACACAAATGGCAACAAGCACTTGAAAAGGTGTTCAACATCATTAGTCACCAGGAAAACACAAACTAAAACCACAAATGAGGTATGTTAAGAGAGTAGATCTTTTTTTATTGGAGAAAAAAGCCTGTTGCCCACACTGGTCTCAAAATCCTGGACTCAAGAAATCCACCCACCTCAGCCTCCCAAAGTGCTGGGATTACAGGCATGAGCCACTGCACCCTGCCAAGAGAGATTTTAAATTTCTTCACCATAAACACACATACACACACACATAGGGTAACTATGTGAAGTGATGGGTATGTTAATTACCTTGATTGTGGTAATCATTTCACAATGTATACATAAAACATCACACTGTCCACCATAAATATATATGATTTTTATTTGTAAATTACACCTCAATAAAGCTAGGGGAAGTTTTTTTTTTTTTTAAGATAGAGTCTTGCTCTGTCGCCAGGCTGTAGTGCAGTGCCGCAATCTCGGCTCACTGCAATCTCCGCCTCCTGGATTCAAGCCATTCTCCTGCCTCAGCCTCCCAAGTAGCTGGGATTACAGGCGCCCGCCACCACCCCAGCTAATTTTGTATTTTAGTAGAGACAGGGTATCACCATGTTGGCCAGGATGGTCTCGTTCTTTTGACCTCGTGATCCACCCACCTCGGCCTTCCAAAGTGCTGGGATTACCAGCGTGAGCCACTGCGCCCAGACTGTTTTGTTTTGTTTTTTTGTTTTTAGTGAAACCAAGGTTATTAGAGAACAAAAAAAAAAAAAAAAAAAAAAAAGGCTACTCCACAGGCAGAGCAGCCAAAATATTTTAAGTAATAGATTAAATTTAAAAGAATAACTAGAACTCTCATACGTTGCTAGTGAAAATGTAAAATGGAACAGCCAATTAGGAAAGTTTGTCAGTCTCATACAAACAAGACACTTATGACCTAGCAATTCTTCTCCTACATATTTACCCAAGAGAAATGAAAACAGGAACATATAAACATTCAAAGATCTGTATGCAAATGTTCAGAACAATTATGTTCACCATAGCCCAAAACTAGAAATTCAAGTGTCCTTCAACTGGTGAAAGGATAAATCATATCATACTCAGCAATAAAAAGCAACAACTGTCAGTAAATACAACCTAGATAAATCTCAACTGTATGATCCTAAGTGAAAAGCCAGACACAAAAAAACTGTATACTATTTATATGACATTCTAGAAAAGACAAAAACATACAGACAGAAAACAGATCAGTGACTGCCAGATGGTAGAAAGGAAACTGACTACAAAGAGGCATGAGAGGACTTTTTAGAAGCATGAAAATGTTCCCTATCTATCTATCTACCTACCTATTTTTAGAAACGGAGTCTCAATCTGTCACTCAGGCTGGAATACAGTGGAGTGATCATGACTCACCGCAGGTTCAAACTCCTAGGTTCAAGCAATCCTCCCATCTTAGCATCCCAAGTAGCTGGAACTACAGACATGTGCCACACCAGGCTACTTTTTTTTTTTTTTTTTTCAAAGATGGGGCTCACCATGTGGCACAGGCTGGTCTCAAACTCCTGGCCTAAAGCCATCCTCCAGCCTCAGCCTCCCAAAGCATTGCCATTATAGGTATGAGTCACAGCGGCCAGCCCTGTATCTATACCTTGATTGCAGTAGTGGCTACACTAATGTATATATTTATCAAAACTCACTGAAATGTTCACTTAAAAGAGTAAATTTTATTGCACGTAATTTATACTTTATTAGACATTGTTATGGGATCTTTAGGGTGTCACTTTTCTGGCCAGAAACCTGTGGCCGGTGGCGCCTCTGCCCGAGTTTTGCTCAGATCCGCTAGGCTTGCTCTACCCACTCGGCCTGGTAGGCTACACTCAGCTCACGCTACCAGCCTGGACCCCATGCCTCCAAGAAAGACTGGAGTCAGGCGTGGAGCGGTGAGGGGTATGTAAGCCGGCGTACAGTCTGGCCACTGCGCAGTTAGACATGCCAGCTGCTGCCACAGGGTGGGCAGCTCCAGGTACTGGCATGAGTGCCAGCTCTCTGCAAGGCTGTGGCTGGACCAGGTGCACCACAAGCAGCTTCCCTGGCCGGCACCGGGGAATGCAGTGAAACTCAGAAGCTTGAAGATGCCAGGAACCATAGGGCCCCAAAGATGGGGTCACAGCCCTAGCTTGGGGAGCTCCCAGGTCTGGGCTCCCAGAAGGGCCACCACAGCTCTTCTCCCCCTTCCTTCACCTGCAACATGGTGAGCAATGGGCATGTTTCAGCTCTGCTTGTGTTACAGCTCTTTTACCCTCGCCATTCAAGGGTCCCAAGTTCTTGTCCTGTGACCAAGAAGAATGAGGTCCTCAGGTAACAAGTGGAGGGTGAGCAAGACAGAGGAACTTTATTGAGCAACAGAACAGCTCAAAGACCCACAGTGGGCAGCTCTACTCTGTAGTAGGGTATCCTGATGAATGTTCAGCTCCTAGCAGAGAGGGTAGCTCCTTTATGCAGGCAGGTCACCCCATCAAGTATTTTCTCAGCAGTGAGAGTGGTTCCTCTCTGCAGCTGGTCATCCCAACAGGTGTTCAGCTATCAGCAGAGAGGGCAGCTTCTCTCTGCAGCTGGTTGTCCTGCTGTCTGCAGCTCTCAGCAGAGAGGTCCTAGACTAGAGTGGGTGGCTCCTCTCTGCAGGCAGATTGTCCCATCATCTCTTCAGCTCTCAGCAGAGAGGGTAACTCCTCTCTGTAACTGGTTGTCTCGTCATCTCTCCATTCTCTGCTCTGGGCTGAGCCTGCAACTTTTATGGGCCTCAGACAGGGAAAAGGGCACACCGATTGTCTATTGGTGGGCACAGAAAAGGTACCACAAGTCCTCACTCTAGTCCATAGGACTGGCAGCCTGGCCCCCAGCCTTCAAGCCCTCCCCGGCCTGAAGGTGAGGCCTCACCAGAGAACTGCCCACTTCCGCCCAGCAGCCTGTCTGCTTCCTGCTGCCATCCATGAAGCCCAGGCTGCTCGCGTCAAGGGGTACCTGCAGGCCTGCGCCAAGCTGCCCTCAAACCCCTCCTATGGTGCTTGTCAGGGCCCAAAGTCCAGAGGGGCCCGAGGAGGCAGGGGCCTAGTGTGTCAGCGCTGACCTAAGTGTGTACACATCTGGCTGGGCTGTGACAGCACCCTGGTTTGGCCCCAACCCCGCTCCGAGATTGGAGCAGGCACCTCCAAGCCTACAAGGGCAGGAGGGATGCCTCCTCTGGCCCCTAAGAGTGCAAAGAGGCCTGGGTCCACAGCCCCAACTTGGGCAGCTGCAGCTGTGTGGGGTGGGGGCTCCTACTCATGGCCCCCAACAACACAGGGAGGACTGGGTCCACAGCTCTGACTTGGGTGGCTGCAGCACACCCAGGAGGGCGGGGCTGCTGCCTGCTCCTGGCTTTCATCAGGTCTGTGCAGTGTGCAGCCCCAGCCATGTCCCCTCGTAGCCTGGAGCCGGGGCTCCAGGTTCTCGCTGGGCCCAGGCCGGTATCCAGGGCAGAGGCAACATCTCTACCAGCTCCCCCTTACCCAGCTTGTGGCCCTGCCTAGGGGGATGCCTCCAGGAGCAGATTGTGGGTCCTGGGCCCAGCCCTTGGGAGTGTCAGGCCTGGCAATCACCCTGATGCAGGGTGGAACCCAGAGATGCGGCCCTGGGCAGCCCTGCTCAGAGCCTCACCATGAGGCACAGGAACCCGGTGCCCTCGGCAGGGTGGATGCAGTGACCACGCTGCTGGCCAGGTCCCTGAAGCAGGTACTGCTCCCACTTCCCGCCCCAGACCCCCAAATCGCACCTCCAGCTCCGCCTCCTACTCATACCTTCCCCGCAGCATTGGTGGGCAAGAGTGGTGACACAGGGTCAGGAGCCCGGGAGGCTCTGGGCCTGAGGGCAGGTCCTGCCAGAGGCACGAGGGCGGGGGCAGTACAGTCGGTTTTCTCAGGGACACAGGGCACAGGTGACCCACCAGCATCACTGCTGCTCCCACAGCCGCTCCTGACACCACCGCCCGCACCTCCCCATGACTAAAGAAGAATTTTCCCAAGTTAAAAAGTTACACATTTCACTATTGACATTCTATAATTTATACAAGCTTCTGGATTGTGTTACTTAAAAAATTAATCTTCCTTCTCCTTCCCTTTTCCTGCTGTGAGAAGAGCAGTTGTCATGGTACCCCTGGGGTGAAGGTGGATCCCTGGGGTGGAGCTTGTCATATTGCCATAGACCAAGAGAGCTAAGGAGGGAGAATGTGCGGTACGGGCAAAGCCAAACATTTTGCTTCAGAGCCCAAGCATTAAGGCAGGAGGGGAAAACTGGCAAAGGGCACTGGGGTACAACACAGTGAGGATGTCTTCCAATGGAAGCAGCTCACTGTGGGGTGTCAGAGTCTGAGTGGCGTAAGAAGTGTGTCCACCAACAGTGGAGAGACCAACATGAGGAGTCATAGCCAGAGCGCTGGGGAGGGTGTCCCTGTATTGAAGCATGTTGGTATAGACTCTTAGATCCGGAATGGGGTAGGGGGATGGAGGAGATATAATGAAGAATCCAAGTCCCAGCAGTGAGAGGAATGGATGGCAGTGAAGATGGGAGACTGAACAGTAAGTAAATACATTAAGGATAATGGAAGCCAGATTTCTCACTGTCAGAGAACATTACAATATGAAAAAGGAGAAAACTAGAATAGATCCTGGAATATTTTATTGAAATTGGAGGTATCAGTATGAATTCATAGTTTTCAATATACAGAGATAAATATAGATATAAACGCATACATACCTATACTTACCAGGCCTGACCACTAACAGGACCTGGAAGCAGTAACAACCCAACAGCAATAAACATACTAGCCTTGACTGAGATCTTAGCTTCTAAATGTCATTCTCCACTAAAAGGAACCAGGGATCCCTAAATGGCTGATTCCAGAATCAAGGCAGGGAAAGTACAAGATGAGCCAGGTACAGGTTCTTGTACCAAAAAGTAAAAAGATGTTCTCAAAGAGTGATGGGGATGTACCATAAGAACACAGAAGCCAGCTTCAACAGCTCTCACTGGCCAAATAAAGAACAATTTGAACATCAAAATAAATAATGCTATAGTCTGAATGTTTATGTACTCTCCCAAAATTCATATGTTAAAATCCTAACACCCAAGGTAATGGTATTATGAGGTGATGACTTTGGGAAGTGATCAGGTCATGGGGGTGGAGCCCTTGTGAATGGGATTAGTTCCCTTTTTAAAGAGACCCCAGAGAGCTCATGTGACCCTTAAGCCTTATGAGGTTAAATTGAGAATATGGCTATGAGGAAGCAGGTCCTGACCAGACACTGAACCTGTCAGAGTCTTAATCTTGGATTTCTCTGCCTCCAGACTGTGAAAAATAAATTTCTATTGTTTGTAAGCCACCCAGTTTGAGGTATTTTTGTTATAACAGCCCAAATGGACTAAGGCAAATAGTAACAGAATATAATCCACTAAACACACATACACACACACACACACACATACACACACACACAGAGAAAACCATGACTCCATGTAGATGTCAAGAAATGATTAAGAGTTTAGTGAGGAACAAGATATTTACATAGTTTCAAAGTACATGACAAAAACAATCAACTATTAATTTTATAGTGGAGAAAACTGACAGATATTACTTATGTCAAGTAATCAAAGTAAAAATAACAACGAAACAAAGTGAAATTGTGCACCACCTGACAGGATGCAGTGAGCATCACTTCTGTGATATCCTTCCCAAGCGCATATTCGTATGTATCTAATCATGAAGGAACAGACAATCCCAAATTGAGGGGCAGCCTACAAAGTAACTGACCTGTAATTGTTAAATATGTCAAGGTCATGAAAGTTAGGAGAAGATAAAGGAAATGTTCCATATTGAGGGAGACAAAAGAGACATAACATGAACGCAACACATATTGCTAAACTGGATCCTTTTGCCAGTAAAGAGATTAACAGCACAATCAACAAAACTTGAACCAGTCTGAGAACTAGATGGAGTACTGTATCACTATTCATTTCCTGTTTTGGTTATTGCACTGTGATCATGTAGAACATTCTTGTTTGCAGAAAATGCACATTAAAGTATTCTGGGATGACAGGGCATCAGGTCAACAGCTTCCTCTCAAATTCTTGGGGGTGGGGGAGAATTTTTTGTACCATTCTTGCAAATTTTTTGCAAGTCTGTTATTGTTTCAACATTGTTGGCCGGGCGTGGTGGCTCAAGCCTGTAATCCCAGCACTCTGGGAGGCCAAGGCAGGTGGATGACAGGATCAGGAGTTCAAGACCAGCCTGGCCAGGATGGTGAAACCCCGTCTCTACTACAAATACAAAACTTAGCGGGCGTGTTGACAGGCAACTGTAATCCCAGCTACTCCAGAGGCTGAGGCAGAGAACTGCTTCAACCTGGGAGGCAGAGGCTGCAGTGATCCGAGATCGCACCACTGCACTCCAGCCTGGGCAACAGAGCAAGACACCATCTCAAAAAAAAAAATTGTTTAAAAGTGTGGGGGGGGTGGCACAATGTCACTAAAAACTAAAGGTTAAAAAACTGATTTCCCACACTTAATCTTGATAAAAAAGAAACATCCGACTATGCAAAATTACTAGGAAATAAAATTTTGGAGCCAGAAGTTTAAAAATTTAATATTTCTCTTTAACAACTGATCTCAATCAGGTCATGACTGGTGAGAGGCAAAAGAACATGAAAGGTTCCCACTAAAGGAGAGGAAGTTCTTAGGAGAGGAATAATGAGAGAGACAGTGGACCACGAGTGGGTAGAACAACGGCATTCTGGGCTACCAATGGCTGTAACCATCAGGAAAACACAATCTCAGCATCTCTGAAAAATGAAGGGGCTGTGGAGCTGATATCTAAAATTCCTTGCAAATATGGGACTAGAATTGCCCTGAAATAGAAGTGATTCCCCAGCTCAATTTGTTATTACATTATGCTTAGCTACACAGGAATACAAAAGAATGCAAATACAGAAATAAACGTGCATGAACCGCGAATTCTCTTAAGTTGTGGAAGGCCATCAATTAAAGTGTAAAATACAATGCATTTGCCCAATTCTTCCTAAGAAAATTCTGTGACAAATAAAAAGAACAATGAAAACACATTAGAGTGAAACAAGATCACTTTCAGTGGTCAGCTGGCTGTCCCTAGTTAAAAGACAAGTCATATCATTGTGAAGTGTCACAATGTGAAGTCACATTTGTCCTGAAAGAATAGGGAGCATTTCCTAGAAAGGTGTAAAAGTGCAAAGAATCCTTTCCCCTTCCCTGGTACTATGCGTTCCTTAGGACGGTCACTAGGCCCCCAACAGCACAGGGGTGAGGTAGCACTGGACTCTCAGCACTTCCTTTCGGAGAGGACAACCCCCTGCGTCACTGGTTACTCATTCAGGATGCAGGGCAGAAGTTTATCCCCGAGGAACTTAGCACAGTTGGCTCCTGCCCTCCCAGCCTTGCGGTCCTGGGCCCAATCCCAGGGCTCTGCCCCGGGTACCCGGCAGCCTCCAGCGGGAGGGTCGCGAGACCCCAACTCGCCTCCGGCCAGCCCAGCGGGTGCGCCCAGGGGCTGGGCAGACGCGGCGTCTTCCCTCCCCCTACCGTCATGCCGGCCCCCCACGCCCACCGCCAGACTCGGCCCACCCGAGAAGGCCGGACGCCGACCGCCCGCTCCTCAGAGACTCGGCCTGGCCCTCCCCGACGCCCGGCCCCGCGGAGCCCACTGGACAGCGGCCGGGGGGCGGGGAGGCCCGGGGGCGGCGCCGCCCCACACCCTTACCTGGCTTCTCGTGGTCATAGCCTACCACGATGAAGTAGTCAGCCAGCCGGGCCATGGCCGCCGCCGCCGCGCTCGGGAAGCGGGTCCCCGTCGCCGCCCTCGCCCACCCGGCCCGGGAGGGCTCAGCATTTTCCCTGCAGCGGCAGTAGCGGCAGCGCTTCAGCCATGTTTGACAACCGAGGCGCGCTCTGCGCTTGCGCGGCGCCTAGTGCCCGCTCCTACCCCGCCCCCACCCGCGCTGGCTCGGCTACCCCAAGCCCGGGCGGCGAGCCCACCCCCACCCTCGGCTGGCCTCGCGGACTGCTGCACTTGGGGAGTGGGCGGCCAGGCGCGTTCCCGCCACGCGCTGCCAATGCGGCCCCTGGAGGTGGTTTGAGGCCTGGATGTTGCTTCACGGCCCCTCCCCTCGCTGTTTTCCTAAAGCAGGGGTCCTTCCTTCCGCCTTCTCTATTCTGTTTGGATTTGGAAGAAGGGACGTGGAGAGTTGAGGGGTCACTTGGGAAACTGGCTGCTTCCTCTGCTCCCCACCACCACCAAAGATGAAATTCTCCCGCCCTCGGTTGGAAGCAAGGAATTTGCACCGACAGGGCTTTTGCTGCATGTTTCCTGTTTATGTTGTGTAGATGGGAATTTTAGAAACATGCCTCCGAGCAGACGGGGGAGGGAGAGGCTTTTGCGCAATTCTCCAAGGCGCCTCGGGTTTCAATGCCGGGTGGGCCGGGGGCGGTCGGCCTGGGCTTCCCCCGGAGCGCCCCGGGGAGCCAGATTCCACCGAGGAACGCGGCATCCCCGGGATCCTCCCGAACTGGGTTGGCCTCTCCCTGGGGAGCCCCGCCCGCCTCGGGTTGCTTCCCTCGCAGCGGTCCCAGGGCTCTCGCAGCCCATACAGGTGGTTACTTCCAACTTCCCTGCTCAAACACGCACAAAAATGAATAAATGATCCCGTCCTTCCGTCTCGGGATTATCCAAGTCGCATGCTTTTTTGTTGAACCTCATATTGACCATTTCGAATTTGGGTGGTGCGACATTCAGATGAACTTACTTTGTCATTTGTTAATCTCTCACGAAGTTTTGGTAGTAGAATTTGTACAAGTGGTAAACCAAAGTTTTGGAAATCTCTGGTTTAGAAGTTGTCTTTGTGGTTGCTTATCACTGTTCATTATTAATTGAGGGTTTGATCCTTCATATTTACATATAAGACAAGGCCTCTACCAAATATTTTTAATGAGTAAAAGTGCGATTTTCCCCAACGACCAGCAGGAAGCCGCAATGGTTCCGACTCTGAACTGAGAGAGTTGACATCTCAGCTCCTGAAGATTTACTCTGCTGTAATTTACCATTTCCCCTTCCTCTGCCACACTTGTTTCATCTACAAATTGGGAGGGTTGGGCTGCACTAGAACTGAAACTGAAGGAATACTTGAACTCCAGGACCTCTATGTCAGTTGCTAATGGTAAAACTGAATCAGCTGAATTTGCAAACGTGGCGGGAAGATAGTTTGATCCTGAGAATAATTAAACCAAAAAAAAAAAAAAAAAAAACCTCAGTCATACCCCATGTAGCAATCCTCTCTGTAACTTCACTGAGAGCTCATCACCCAACTTGATCACTTTCAGCAAAGAATAATATTACTTCCTTGGGAGGCAGCCCATTCCACCGTTTAACAGCCCTGTTGTTAGAAAGTTCTTCCTTATTATCTTAGAGTTGTCTTACTGTAATTTCCCCTGATTCTGCTCTCTGGAACTATCCAGAAAAAAGAATAAAATCTGTCTTCGTATGATAGATTTTTAAGGCAGCTATCATATTCCTTCCTGACCTCTTATCTAAAAATTGGGTAAAATTCACATACGGTAAAATTAGCCGTTTTAAAATGTAGAATTCAGTGGCATTAAGTACATTCCCAATGCTGTACGACTACCATGTCTATCTAGTTACAAAACATTTTCATCACCCAAAAGAAAACCTCACAACCATTAAGCACTCATTCTCATTCCCCCATCCCACAGCCCCTGGCAATCACCAATTTGCTTTCTGTCTCTATGGATTTACCTATTATGAATATTTCATGTTTATATCATACAATATGTGACTTTTTGTGTCTGGGTTTTCTCATTTAGTATATTGCTCTCAGCTTTTATACGGGCAGATGCAGTACAAGGTTGTAGTATCACGTTGAAGTATCAACACTTCATTATTTTTTATGACTCAATAATATTCCATTGTATGTTGCATTAGACTGTTCTCACGCTGCTAATAAAGACAGGATAGTTTATAAAGAAAAGAGGTTTAATTGACTCACAGTTGCACATGGCAGAAGGCAAGGAGGAGCAAGGCGGCAGACAAAAAGCTTGTGCAGGAGAACTCTCCTTTATAAACCAAAAAATCTCGTGAAACTTATTCACTATCACGAGAACAGCGCGAGAAAGACCTGCCCCCCATGATTCAATTACCTTCTACCGGATCCCTCCCATGACAGGTGGGAATTACAGAGTACAATTCAAGATGAAATTTGGGTGAGGACACAGCCAAACCATATCATATGTATATACCATATTTTGTTTATCTGTAACAACCCATACAGACATATGGGTTGTTTCCACCTTTTGGCATTGTAAATAGTGCTGCTGCAAACATGCATGTACATGTATTTGAGTACCTGTTTTCAATTTTAAGGGATATATTCTTGGGATTGGAATTACTGGATTAAGTAGCAATTCTGTTACTACTGTTTCCCACAGTGGCTGCATCATTTTACATTTTCACCAGCAATGTGCTAGGGTTCTAATTTCTCTGCATCTTTGTCAACTCTTGTTTTCCTATTGTTTATGTTTTGTTATAGCTATCTTAGTGTGAAGTGATATCTCATTGTGGTCCTGTTTTGCCTTTCCCTAAAGACTAATGATGTTGAGGATCTTTTCATGTGTTTATTGGCCATTGCTAAATCTTCTTTGGAAAAATGTCTATTCAAGTCCTTTGCCCATTTTAAAATTGATTCTTTGTCTTTTTGAGATTAAGTTGTAAGAATTCTTTATATATTCTGGATACTAGTCCTTGTCAGATATATGATTTGCAGATATTTTCCCATAGTGTACGTTGTCTTTTAATTTTCTTTTTAAAATTTTTATGCCTTATTCCCCCCAGATATTTCCTATTTTATTTTATTTTTCATTTTATTTTATGTAGAGATGATGTGATGTTGCCCAGGCTGGTCTTGAACTCCTGTCCTCAGGCAATCCTCCCATCTAGCCCTCCCAAGGTACTAGGATTAGAGGCATGAGCTTCCACACCTAGACTTCATTTTCTTGATAATGTCCTTTGCCGCAAAAGTTTTTAATTTTGATGAAGTCAAATTTTTTAGTTTGTTTCTATGCTTTTAGTGTTATATCTAAAAATTTATTGCCATATTAAAGGTGAGATGAAGATTTACTCTTGTTTCCTTCATAGTTTTAGTTCTTCTATTTAGTACTTTGACCCATTTTGAGTTAATTTTGTAGTGGTAAGGGGTCTCATTTTACCTTTTAAATGTCTTGGCTTTTATTTCATTTGCAAGTACTCATTTAAATTGTTTTAATTTTTTAAAATTAAAGTTTAGTTGTTTTTAAGCCTAGAATCAAATGCTATCTGCTTTTAGGCATATTTCGTCTGTTACTGTCATAAATAGACTTCCAGTCCATTTGTAAACACCCATTTTGTCACACAGAGATTTTAACATATCCTAGGTATATGTAGAAAGGCACTGTATGTTTGTATATACATGTGAACATATTTTGTATATACTAAAGCTGTGTTTTGCTTCTCAGCCAACAGCTGCCAGGCTGCTGAAACTGATAAGCCCTGACAAGGCAGCCTGATTACTGAGGTTGGCGGAAAGCCAGACCATCCCCTACGATAACCACCATCACCTTTCACCAAAGAGAGAGAGAGTAAAACAAGCCCAGATTTGTTTTCCTGAAGGCTGGTGGGAGCAGGAAGGGAGGAAGGATATGTAACACTCTCACGATGTGTACCTGGCAGATGCCTTTCTTTTTTGCTTTAGAAGACGAAATAGGCGGAGCGCGGCGGCTCACACCTGTAATCCCAGCAGTTTGGGAGGCCGAGGCAGGTGGATCACCTAAGGTCAGCAGTTCGAGACCAGCCTGACCAACATGGTGAAACCCTGACTCTACTAAAAACACAAAATTTAGCTGGGCGTGGTGGCAGGTGCCTGTAATCCCAGCTACTCAGGAGGCTGAGGCAAGAGAATTGCTTGAACCCGGGAGGCGGAGGTTGCAGTGAGCCGAGATTGCACCATTGCACTCCAGCCTGGGCCACAAGAGTAAAACTCCAGCTCAAAAAAACAACAAAACAAAACAAAAAGACAAAATAGAGCTGATTATCAGTGAGCGAGTTTTATCAGCCCATTGCTCCTAGTGGGCTATTGCGGAGTAAGTGGTTTGATCTGTACAGTCATTTCAAGTGCTTGCTGTGGTTAGCCACAGTAGTTCAAGGAGGCAGTATGAGAGTTAGACTTGAGCAAATGTCAGCAAGCAGGGCTGGGGCCTATTCAGATCATCTCTACCAAAGCATAACAAAGGAGACTATGCAGCTGTGTTGGAAAATTCCCTGATCCATTGCTATATTTTCAACCATTTAGTTCCTAAGCAAGAAATTTAATGAATATTACCTTTGACAGCTGTCTCTCAGCCCCACATTCATCACTCAGTCCTATTGTTCCTACTTCCCAAATATGTCCACTTCTCTCCACTCTCACTGCCACCCCACTAGTCTGTGCCATTATCACCTTCTACCTTCATTATTGCAATAGGTTCTTAACTGTTTTCCTAGCTTAACTGATGGTTCCAAACTTTCTATATAGGTAAAAGTTAAGGACAGTAAGCAAGTTATTGAACCTGTCTCAAAATTAAATTTGTATAGCAAACACACCATTTCTACCTTGAGTGTGTTTGGGGTGCAAAGAAGAAGCTTCATAGATGACACAGAAAGTGTCCTGGCTGGGCAAGGTGGCTCATGCCTGTAATCCCAGCACTTTGGGAGGCCAAATCGGGCGGATCATGAGGTCAGCAGATGGAGACCATCTTGGCTAACACGGTGAAACCCTGTCTCTACTAAAAATACAAAAAATTAGCCGGGTGTGGTGGTGGGGGCCTGTGATCCCAGCTACTCAGGAGGCTAAGGCTGGGGAATGGCGTGAACCCAGGAGGTGGAGCTTGCAGTGAGCCAAGATCAGGCTACTGCACTCCAGCCTGGGCGACAGAGTGAGACTCCATCTCAAAAAAAAAAAAAAGAAAGTGTCCTGCAGTTGAGGTCACATGTGTGATGAGATGAATGGTTGAATCTTAACATTCATTTGAAGTATCCCTGACATTAGCAGCTACAGTATAGGTAGGTACTGTAAGAGTTTATAGGCTGCTTTTACTTAGATCGAATGCTTGATGAGCAGGAGTGGCTACATAATATGTGGAGTCCAGTGCAAAATGAAATGTAGGACTGCCTGTTCAGAAGTGTTGGAGAATTTCAAAACAGCTTCAGCAGAGCATTCCACCAAGTGTGGGCTCTTCTGAGAGCAGGCCGTGTGCTACTGAACAGAATGCATGTCAGGGAAGCTGGTAAACTTCAGGGTGGAATGAGCATGTGTATGTGGGGGAGGGAGTATAATAAACAACGTTATGGGGGGACTAGACCCTCTCCAGTCTCTCCAGAGTACACCACTGTGCTGCTTCCTTTCTTGCTCCTTTCTCATCTATCTACCACATTCCACAACCAAAACGATCATTTAAATAAATGTGTATCAGATCATGTCTCTCCTGTCTTCAAACCTGTCAATAGTTTTCCATGTCACCTTAAATAAAGTGCAAAATCTTCATGTCTGAAAGAGTCCTATTTACTCTGACCCTGATGACCTCTTTAATCTCATTTCAGGCCTCTTTTTTCCATCATTCAATGCATTCTAATCAAACAGGACTCCTTTCATTTTTTCTAATGTACCAAGTTCTTTCCCATCTATGAGTGTTTGCACATGCTGTTTCCTCCATTTGGAATGTTAGATCCCCCTAGTCTTGATTTGTCCTTCAGAATACTTAACCCAGTTTATAATCATGTAAATATGTAATTCCGATAAGGATTTGTTTATATCTGGCTACGTCACTAGGCTGTAAGCTCATTGAGGGTAAGTTTGTTGATGACTGCATTGGTGACTACTGTATGTTGAGAACTTAGCACAGTGCTAGGTATATAATACATACTCAGTAAATATCTGTTGAAAGAATGAATACACTATCAATTCATTCAGGCTTATACATCAGAATTGCTTCTTGGCTGAGCACAGTGGCTCATACCTGTAATCCTAGCACTTTGGGAGGCCGAGGCGAGTGGATCTCTTGAGCTCAGGAGTTCAAGACCAGCCTGGGCAACATGATAAAACCACATCTCTATAAAAAGAAAAAAGAAAAAATATAAATGTATATACATATATAAAATAATTGCTTCTTTCCAGGTGCTTCTAATCTGATACCACAAGATCCCTACATGATGGTTGCTCTCATTAACACCATTCTCTTTGGCTATGGATGATTCAAATAGCCTAATCATCATCTCTTTTATCATCCATTCATTGATGCCATTTATTGTGACCTCTGTAGCAAATTTGTCTTGAAGTAATTTCATTTTGTCTTGTTACAGGTGTTATTGTAACAAGCTTCTTTAGGTTTACTACTTTCTCTTTTCTCTCTCTCTCTCGTTTTTTTTTTTTTTTCTTTGTAGGGATGGGTTTTTGCCATGTTGCCAGGCTGGTCTTGAACCCCTGAGTTCAAGAGATCCACTTGCCTTGGACTCCCAAAGTGGTGGGATTACAGGCATGAGCCACTGTACCGTATCATCTCTTCTCTTTCATTTGTTCTGCAGCAATTTACCTTATTTAAGCTTCAGGGAGGTTTGCCTTCTGGCTTTATCAGGTACAAGAACTGACTGTTACTCTCTGCCTATTTTGTACAGGAGCACAAAAATGGGGCAGCAAAACCATTACTTTTCTTTATGCTGATGCTCTGGAAAATATTATGCCCTAAAGAGGGAGGTTAACTGTCCTCCTTGCCCTTACCACTGCAAACCAGACAGAAATTTAAAATATGGAAACAGTGCTTTTTATTCTGTGTCAGGGTTTTAAACTTGGTCAACCTCCCAGAACTGTATGCCTATTTTATACTTTAATTGGTTTATGTACATGTTCATTTTTCTGGAAAGGATCTATATTTTTATTAGGTCATTAGAGAAGTCAGAGATCCCAAAAAAGTGCCCTGGGCTTTGTATCCTGCTTTACTTCTCCCTGTAAGTGATCGAATCCACAAGGCCGATTGTGTCCTTTCTCTAAATCACTTTGTGTTATGACTTCAGGATGCATCTTGAACTTTGTTTTCAAGTGAACTTTGTAAACAAGTCCTCAGCTTAATAGACATTATGAACTATATTAATAATAAATGCATCATAAAATTTCCTGTTTGATAAAGGAGGCATCTGAGATAATTATGCAATGCACTTAGCTACTCACATTTTAGTTATTCTTATTAATATCATTGATATTTATTATTTTTCATTGCTTCCCTGAAAGACCTGAGTATGGCCACTCTGGCTTTAGGAACTGTGTCCACAATGCTGGCTGATAAACCACTACCACACATTTTTTTAAAATTCCAAACATTTCTAAGAATCAGGCTTGGATGTAGGGCCTAAAAATCATTCAATTGGAATGTGAAGAAGTTGAAACACCATTATGCAAAAACCCTTTAGCATATGTGTATGTATGTCACTCTACTGTCAGGATGTACACATTTATTACAGTGCTTTGGAGGTTTATTTATAATCTGACCTTTTAAAATTCTGGAGCATAAAAAAAAGTAGATCTTCATTAAGGGTTTTTTTTTCTTTTTCTTTCTCTTTTCTTGCCAGAAACTTTAAAGATGTTTCTTCCTCCACTTCCTTCCTTCCTTGTACTGTCCTTGCTCAATGTGAATCTACAATCACTGCCACTTGAATGGATGCAACTTATGTTAACAAATCCCCAGGATCAGAACTCCCACTGCAGCATTTCCTTCTCCATAGAACCATTGAATCAGAAATGCATTCTAGTGATTTTTTTTGTCATTAACGATGATTAATTAAGCAAATTTGAGATTTCATGAGAAAAAACATAGATGCCCAGATTTAACAAATTCCTTATCTTTTTTCGACTTAAACCCACGACGCTTTGGGGAGCACTCTGGCCCCTGCAAGCGGGGAGCGCACACACACACGCACACTCCAAGATGGGGGCTTTCTAGCAAAATCCTTTGAGCTGCCAATCCAAGATTTTACTTAAAGAAAGAATTGACTTGGTTCTCAAGTGACAGATCTCTAAGTGCCAGAGCGACAAAATGCACCAGGCTGATAAGGTGCGTGCAAAGACTCTCAGGTGGGAATTCTTGGCACAGCCACAATGTTGCTGGCCTAGGCACCCGAGGGTGGCAGAGCCTAGCCTCTGAGTCTCCCTCCACTCCTGGGCTTGCTTTCCTTTTTGAAGCTGCCTGCAGCTCAAAGAGGTGTTTGAACCAAGAGCACTCGCTTCGCGATCCTCCTGGCAGAGCGACAGCTCAGTTTCCCCTACGGAATCACCGGCTTTTCTAAAGGGCAGCTAGGTACAGTCGCAGAGTTCTCTGGAGAACGAACACTCCCGCCCCGCCCACCCTCCCCCACCCCTCCAGAACTGGTGGAGGCTGGAAGGAACGAGTCCAGACCACGGGACCTTCCCTGGCTGTGGGCCGACGCCTAGCTGTCCTTGACCTCCCCAGCAGTCAGAGGCGCGCGCGGGAGAAATGAAAGTAAAACCTGTCCTGGCGCGGACCCAAGTGGAAACTGGCGACAAGTAGGTCGCATCCTCAGAGAAACTGATAGCCAGTCCTGGATCGGTGGGAAGAGCTTGACTCGCAGAGGATAAAGTGAAAGGAAAAGGAAATGGGAGACAAGGAAGAAGAACAATAGTTAGGCTGGGGAGGCTCCTGGTCATCCAGCAGGCGTGCAGTAATAGCTGCTGTCTGCGGTGCAGACGGACTAGCCGCCCGGCCAGGCCGCTGCAGTGACCGCCCTGCCCCCAGCCAGGCGGTCGGATCCCGACCAGTGCTCCGTGCTGCACTCCTAGAACCCCCCGCGTCCTAACCCCTTACTAGGGCCAGGGTCAGGGCCCGGAATCTGTCCTCCGTCCTCAGATGGAATTCAGGTCCGCTCAGGTGGCTTCTTCCAGGAAGAGTCCTTAAAATAAACAACCTCGGCGCGGCCATTTCTTCCCCAGGTGCAACGTCCACTGTTGAGTCCCGAGAGTGAAAAGGCGGCTGAGCCAGCGGTGCGCGGCCCAGACAGACCACTCTGGGCAAGGTCCGCGAGACCCCACCGCCCAGCCGCCTTTGCACCGGAGCTCAGAGCCATATGGCAGAGTAGGAAAGAAGCTTAAAGGTCTGCTGAGGACCGGCTCTAAGATGGAGACACGAGAGATGGGACGTGACTCGCCCACCTTCACACTGCGAATTGCCGGGAGGTAAAGACTAGAAGCCTCTTTGGCTAGTGGTCTTGCACCCTTGGCCTCTCCGTCGAGTCGCTGGGCTTCAGGACATTCCAGTAGAGGAGTGGTTAGTAGGACCCCAGAAACCCACAAGCAAGAAGCAGGAAGCCCCGTGGCTTAGCCTTTCCTTCCCAATTTGGCCCCCAGGAGAGAAGTAAGAAAGAGCAGAAGCTGTGATGGAAGAGCACAAACGGGTGACAAACGTGTTTAGCGTGATTCATCATGAACAGGCACAAATTCTTTGGGCGGGGGCTAGGACTCTCCTTTCCCCCTTGAGAAGACGGTGACCCCAGCCTAGAGGAATCCGCACCGCGCCCCAGTCGGCCGTGCTTGCGTGTCGGGCCGAGTAGGGACTCTGCTGCTTCCCACCTGCAGAGTGACTTCCCCTCTCTGCAGATACCTCCGCTCTCTGAGCTTGAATTTTCTACCTGCTGAAATGGGAAAAGTAATGTTACCTTCCTTGCCTGACTCAAGGCTGGGTGTGAAGCTCAAAGTAGACTGGGATGTGGCCGTGCTTGGTAAACTGTAAAATAATTAGCATACGTGAAGCGTTAGTGTGCTCCCTGGCAGTCAGTCCTCACGTTTACGATGGATGAATTGAAGGCAGCCAGGCGCACTCTCAGGTTATGACCTTATAAGGCATAATAGGATCACAAGGAGGCAAAATGAAACAGTATATTTCCTCCTAATTTTGGTTATTCCTATATTTCCAAATAGAAATGTAAATTCTGAAATTTCAGATAATTCCCCCCTCCAAATCCCAATTCTCAATTTAGCTTTTCTGAACTTTGTCCCTACTGTGAAATCTTACTAGCCCATCCCGAAACCCCGGGGTCTCGGTCCTCTGGGGGACTAGTGAGTCCTGCTCCTCTCGGCTCTGCTCCGTCCCTGCCCCGGCCCCTCCGCGGGAGTCTGGGGTCGCGGCCGGGTCAGGCGCCAAGCCGGCAGGGGGCGCGGTCCACTTGAGTCCACGGCTCCCCAACTCCGGGGCTCGGGCTATCCGCGCGGTCCCTCCCGCGGGCTCTTGCTGTTTTTCGCCAGGATGCTTTGCACTCCGGGCTACATAGGTCCTGGATAAGGACCTCAAGAGGTTGTAGTGGCGCCCCTTGGCCCCGGGGTACTGTCTGAACCCTGTGCCCAAAGAGTTAGGGCTGTAGCAGTTCCTGCACTAACCGCCCGGAGCCCATACCTAAGCCCTCTGGGCACAAGGGACCTCCTCTCCCCCCAAGTCCCCCTCCCCCCATCCCAACCCCAGCCCCGAAGGAAGCAATGCGCGCGTCCGAGAGCAGGAGCGCGCGTGGCTTAGGAAAGAAAGGGAAGGCAACTGGGCAGCACAGGCCCCGCCCCGCCGCTCCCCCACCCGTGCGCTTATAAAGCACAGGAACCAGAGCTGGCCACTCAGTGGTTTCTTGGTGACACTAGATAGAAGAGCTCGAGCCTTGCCACTTCGGGCTTCTCACTGCAGCTGGGCTTGGACTTCGGGGTTTTGCCATTGCCAGTGGGACGTCTGAGACTTTCTCCTCCAAGTACTTGGCAGATCACTGTCTTAGCAGGTAGGTGCCGCAGACGCTGCGGGTTAAGAGGTGGAGTGGGGGCAGTGCTTGCCAAGGCCCTAAACTGGGAGATCTGGGTGAGGGGAACAACCCACTTTGGGGGGTTCTCTGAGGGATACACCCCATATCCTGGGCCCAGCTCGTGCACACAGCTGGAGATCCAGAGACCCAGTCACCTCTGCTCTGTCAGCCAAGTTCCAAGAAGTTGAGCAGAGACCCTCTGGGAGCCTGGCGGGGTGCAGCGGCCTCCCGTGCGGGGCCTGTCACCCGGCAGGCGCGTGCAAACGCCTCTGGCGCCTCTCTGCGCCGAAGGAGATAAGTGCCAGGGAAAGCGCGGGCTAAACCCGCCTCGCCGGGGCCCCTGCCCGCCCTCCGTGCCCCGCCCGAGTGGTGCAGCTGGCCCGGGTGCTCACGCTCGACTCTTTCTTCTTTTCCAGGGTCTGCGCCTCGCGGCGGGGATGAAGCTGGTTTCTGTCACCCTGATGTACCTGGGTTCGCTCGCCTTCCTAGGCGCTGACACCGCTCGGTTGGATGTCGCGTCGCAGTTTCGAAAGAAGTGAGTCCGGGGCAGCCCCGTCCCCCGTCCTGGTACCTGGCAGGCAAGGGGAACTGACCATTGGTCCCGAAGGTCTAGAAGTGAATGGGAGCAGGGACAGGCCAGGACATCGCCTGAACGCACGCGACTCGGGTCTGCTTGTGTTTTCCAGGTGGAATAAGTGGGCTCTGAGTCGTGGGAAGAGGGAACTGCGGATGTCCAGCAGCTACCCCACCGGGCTCGCTGACGTGAAGGCCGGGCCTGCCCAGACTCTTATTCGGCCCCAGGACATGAAGGGTGCCTCTCGAAGCCCCGAAGACAGGTAACTACGCCCTGTGCTGTCCAGGGACGGGAGGGAAGGAAGGTGTGCGGGAGGAGCTCTCTGTCTCTACTCCCCTGGCCCGGGGGGATCGTTGGGGCTGGACGGCAGCTCAGATGGCGCGAGCAGTTTCCAGCTCCCTCTGGCCCTAGAATGGCTCCCGTTCCTGGTGTTGGGGCCAAAGCTCTGCTTGATGGGGTCTCAAGTTGGCTTTCTCCCCCCCTTCCCCGAAGCAGTCCGGATGCCGCCCGCATCCGAGTCAAGCGCTACCGCCAGAGCATGAACAACTTCCAGGGCCTCCGGAGCTTTGGCTGCCGCTTCGGGACATGCACGGTGCAGAAGCTGGCACACCAGATCTACCAGTTCACAGATAAGGACAAGGACAACGTCGCCCCCAGGAGCAAGATCAGCCCCCAGGGCTACGGCCGTCGGCGCCGGCGCTCCCTGCCCGAGGCCGGCCCGGGTCGGACTCTGATGTCTTCTAAGCCACAAGCACCCGGGGCTCCAGTTCCCCCGAGTGGAAGTGCTCCCCACTTTCTTTAGGATTCAGGTGCCCGTGGCACAACGAACAGTCGCGCAAGCATCCCGCTGGTGCCTCCCGGGACGAAGGACTTCCCGAGCGGTGTGGGGACTGGGCTGTGACAGACCTGCAGAGACCCCGAATCCGGGAGGCACCCTCCGGCGGCGATCTCTGGCTTTGCAAGGGCCCCTTCTTCTGGGGGCATCGCTTCCTTAGCCTTGCTCAGGTGCGGGTGCCCCGTGGGGGCGGGATGCAGCAGAATCCGAGTGAGTGTTTGCCAGGCTTAAGTAGAGGAGAAACTGAGAAATGAATGCTGAGACCCCTGGGGCAGGGGTCTGAGCCACAGCCGTGCTCGCCCACAAACTGATTTCTCACGGCGTGTCACCCCACCAGGGCGCAAGCCTCACTATTACTTGAACTTTCCAAAACCTAGAGAGGAAAAGTGCAATGCGTGTTGTACATATAGAGGTAACTATCAATATTTAAGTTTGTTGCTGTCAAGAGTTTTTTTGTAACTTCAAATATAGAGATATTTTTGTACGTTATATATTGTATTAAGGGCATTTTAAAAGCAATTGTATTGTCCTCCTCCCCCTATTTTAAGACGTGAATGTCTCAGTGAGGTGTAAAGTTGCTCGCCGCGTGGAATGTGAGTGTGTTTGTGTTTGTGTTTGTGTGCATGAAAGAGAAAGACTGATTACCTCCTGCTTGGAAGAAGGAAACACCAAGTCTCTGTATAATCTATTTACATAAAATGGGTGATATGCGAACAGCAAACCAATAAACTGTCTCAATGCTGATTCATTCTCTCGGCTCGGCTCTCGCGTCTAGGGAGGAAGCGTGCCCTGGTCCCGGCCCGCCCAGGAGCCTTGGGGTCCCGCCGCCGGGCTTGGGAAGGACGGCAGCGCGTGCAGGTGCTGGCTCTACTCTGAGCGGGCTGAGCTGTCACGAGCTCTGTTCTCTGTGTGGGGCGCGCAGAGCACGTGTCCTGGGTGCGAACCAGGGCTTCGCGGAGACGCCCGAGGTCACCGCCTGGCGTGGCGGCCAGGCCGGGCGGGGGTAGGGGGAGCCCTAGTGGGTTGGCAAGCCTGGACTCTCGGGTTGCGCAACGGAGTCCTAGATTTATAGGGTTGCTCACAGAACCCTGCGCGAAAGCGCGCTTCGAAAAGTTGGGGTGGTCTCTGAGGCCTTCTAAGAGAAGCATTCCCCCTTCCTGCCGCGGTTGTTAAATTTCCAAGGCGCCCCAGCAATGCGTTGGGACACCTCCGGAAAACCCAGTAACCGCCAGTAACCCCCAGTAACCCCGGGTCTGCCCCGGGCCTGAGCGCCCGAGGACCGCGGGCTCATGGGCGAGGCTGTGGCGCCCCCTGCAGGCAGCTGAGACAGGCCCGGCGCCGCCAAGCAGTACGTGCGGTTTAATAAGTTCTGCTACGTGGGAGTCAGCACACAGCCTTAATGAAAGAAAGAAAAAAAGAAACAGTTTGCAGATGCCAACCAGGGCCGTCCCCCTACACCCCCCAGACCTGCACCGTGGCTCCCTGTTCTGGGACAGTGACTCAGCGCCCACACGCTGCGCTGTGTGCAGCTGCCGGCTGGAGGCGGGCGGGACGGACGTGCCGCCGGAACCGTGAGCCTCCGACGGCCTGAGACCTTCATTGTTCCGCCTCCCCTAGCCGCTCACCTCTTCCTTCCTCCTTCCCAAGCCGTTTTCATTTTTTTCTTCACTTCTCTCCAGCCTTCCTCTCTCTCTCTCCTTCCTTCTTACTTTCTTTATATGCCTTATCTTCTGAGAAGGTTGATCGCAGTTCCGGCGATAGACAGACACTAAGCCCTCTTTGAGTGACTAGAAAGGCAGGGGACATAGGAATAGTTAGGACATAAGGGGAGAGTAAAGAGAAGGACCCCTGATTTTGATTTCAGGGTGCCCCGTTTGTCTCATCCAATATCCTAAGGACCAAGATGGAGATCAGCTACTTGTCCTTTCCAAAAAGCTTCCCTGGCCTCAATGCTTGTAGGTGATCTCAGAAACCTTCCTGGTGAAGAAAACCTGAAGGTGAGTTTGGAGAATGGAAATGTTTCCAGGATGGCCTACGGCCTTCTAGGGCTTTTGCACATTACAAGGCCCCCTCCGAGGGGCTAGGTTGTTTAGTTTCTTGCAGAAGAGGACTGCATACCCACTGAGAGAGAGGGGTCCTAGTCTGGGGTCCAGAGATACCTCATTTCAAAGCAGTTTCAATTTAAAAGGAAGTAAACTCGAGCACGTAGAATTTCCTTAAGACCATACAAAGCCTCAGTTTGGGCACCTGGCTGTTGACAGTGCCAATCTCATATAGTTTATTGTCCTGTTTGATCTTAATAATTGTGTGAGGTTTGCCAGAATTGAGGGGATTAGAAATGCAGCTACAGACCATTCTTGTCCTCAAGGGCCTTTCAGAAAAAGATTCACTTTGTGGGAATTCTTTGCCAGGCACCGAAAATGTACCAGGCATGTATGAATGAAAAGTGACTAAAGATTCCTGTCATGGAATTTCTGTGCCAGTGAGTGGGTTCTGGGTGGTCTGAAGGGGCTACAGAAACTGCAGAGAGCAGCAAACACTTCAGCCTCACAGACGGTGGCTCAAGATTAGACACTCACTCCTTTCCTTGAGCCAAGGTTTGTCCTGTAGCCACAAAGCACTCCAGCCAAACCTCACCCTGGCACAGCGTCAGCCAGCAAACAAAGCTGCCAAAGGCAGGTTGGGCACAAGCTTAGGGCGGTTATGAGCAGGGAACAGGCGTCTAGCCTTGTGCTGAGGAAGTCTTCAGGGAATTCAAGGCAAGTGAAGAAGATGGTTCAGCTCTGAGGTGAAAGAGGCAGCTGCTCAGCTGGAGTCCTTCCCGCTGAGAATCCTGTGACTGGAGACATGTGCAAGGAGACAGAGACCCTCCTAGGACCAGTTTGGTATGAGTTCAGGATTAACCGAAGGTCACCATCAAACCCTGGGCCCTTCTCTTTGAGGTGCTGAAGCTTATCAGGATAGGGACTCCTGATGCCAAGAACACATCGTTTATCAACAGTGATGAGTCATTTGTGAGCTGATTCGACCTGTCCACAGCTGAGGAGTAGTCACAGCTTTTATCTTTAGCTACTGTTGCTTGCTATGGGAATGGTACCATCCAAGTGTAATCAAACACAGGGTATCAGGCAATTTCTTGAAAAGCAAACACCTTGGCTGAACAGCTAAGGGTGAAGCGGAGTGATGGGGAGGAATGGAGACAGATTCTTTTTTTAGCACTTGCTTGGTGTCAGATATTCTCTTTGCCACTTTATATACCTTATCTCATTTAATTATTATAACAGCCTTGTGAAGTGGGTGTTATCTGTTTATAGATAAGGAAACAACCTCAGAGACATAAAGTAACTCAGCCAAGGTTACACAGTGAGTAATAAGTGCTGGAGCCTGGATTTGCACCCAAGTGCTACAGGCTATTTTGATGCTCTAAAGACATACAGAGTTGGCCGGGCGCGGTGGCTCAAGCCTGTAATCCCAGCACTTGGGGAGGCCGAGACGGGCGGATCACGAGGTCAGGAGATCGAGACCATCTTGGCTAACACGGTGAAACCCCGTCTCTACTAAAAAATACAAAAAAAAACTAGCCGGGGAGGTG
>NW_016813281.1:405836-415760 GCF_001698545.2 Rhinopithecus bieti
AAAAAAAGACATACGGAGTAAAGTGGGATAATTTTAACATTTAGATTCTCCAGCCAAATGTCCCCAAATGTCCTCTAAAACAGGGATAGCTTGTATAGGTGATTTACACCTGTGGTTTTGAAAGATTTACATGAGGGCTGGTAGAATAGGGAAGGAGAGCTGCTTCAGCAGTAAGCTCAATGAGTGCAAAATAAATAAATGAACTGAGTTTTAAATTCTTGGTCTTGGTTTGAAGAAGGGATTATAAATCAACCTTTTTCCTCTCCTGAGCTAAGCCACTGACCTCTTTGGTTAGAATTGCCAAATATAGTTAAAATATACACTGAAGCTTCAAGAGCTGGTTTCGGCGGGGAAGGCCTTCTGAGCTATTCCTGGCCAAATACAGTCCCACACTGTAGATCTTAAGTTGCCTGGAAGAACACCTGTGTCTACAAAATTGCAAATAGAGTTTCCACCCTTGAGGTGGGACCTTTTGTCTTGGCAACTGCTGCTTAACGCAGCTTTTCAGAGGATTTTCTGAGCTGACTCTCAGAGAGCGAGAGAGAGCTGTGACATAAGGCCGCTCCTTTCCCCAGCTGAGAAGGAGAAGGCCTTATTATCCTGAGTCCCACAGAGGTTTCTGCCAAAGCCAGGCTGGAGACTTGGTCTTCACGTGCATGGGAAGAAGGGTGAGGCTAGATAGCTATCTGGTGGTCCCACTGTTCTTGTTCCAGAGCTGTTTGGAACATTCTGGAAAAACAATAAAAATGACTGTGGCCACACAGGCAGCTGAATTTAGTAGGTTTTTGTACATTTATCCAACATTAGGAAAGTAGTTTTGAGTATTAAAATACAATTTTAAAGCATAAAAAGGTATTTTACTTATTTACAATATTTATTCAGTGTAGAAGAAAAAGATTCACCTGTAATACTACTTTCAGATATAACCACTATTAATATTTTAGACATTTTAATCTTTTATTTATTTATTTAGAGACACGGTTTTGCTCAGTTCCCAGGCTGGAGTGCAGTGGTTTGATCAAGCTCACTGCCTCAAACTCCCAGGCCCAAGCAATCTTCCTGCCTCAGCCTCCTGAGTAGGGGGGACTATAGGCATGATGCCTGGCTAACTTCCTTTTAGACATTGTTGTATATTATACATATACACACTTTAAAAAATTGAATTCAGTGGAGAGAGTTGAATTAAACCTACTCAGTTTAAGGCAAATTGTCATTACCAATCTGTGCAAGGCTTCTCTCTTTTTAAAATTATTTTATTTTTTCTTCTTTAATTTCCATATCCCTTCACATCTCCTTTATAGGAACCCTCTTTAATGTGTTTGATATCTGTGCTTATTATAGTATACAATCTTGTAAAATCTGCTGTTATTTCACAACTGCATGTTTTTAACCTGCAAACACATTGTGTTAAAATATTTATTGTTTCCTAATCTCACTCAACACTTTAAAAAAATTATCCAGGTAGATTGTTTCCTCTTACTGTTGAATATTACACTATTTTATGGATCTGCCACATTTTACTTTTCTTGTACTTTAATGAGGGACACTTGGGTTGCCCCCAGTACCCCTCTGCCACAAACAATATATAAATTAACATTCCATTTCATGTCCTCTTATGGGTCTAAATGAAAATTTCTTCGAGATATATACCCAGAAATGGCATCATTTACTTGAAAGCCTTCTACATACAGATTATGCTAAATTGTATGAGCTTGCTTTCCCAAATGCCTGTACCAGTATGGATTTGCATGAGCAGTGCCTGAGAGTTCTCACCTCCCCATGTCTTTGCAATATTTATATGTATGATGATTAATTTCATGTGTCAACTTGACTGGGCTAAGGGATGCCCAAATAGCTGGTAAAAAATTATTTCTGGATATGTCTGTGAGGATGTCTCCAGAGGAGATTACCGTTGGAACCAGTAGACTGAGTAAAGAAGCTCTCTCACCAATGTGGACAGGCATTATCTAATCTGTTGAGACCTGGAATAGAACAAAAAAGGCAGAGAAAGGGCAAATTCTCCCCTGTTTTCTTGTGCTGGGACATCCATCTTGTCCTGCCCTTGGACATCAGACCTCTTGGTTCTTGAGGTTTCCAACTTACACCAGTGGCCTCACTCCATACTGAGACTGCTAGTTATACCATCAGTTTCCCCGGTTTTCAGTCCCTTGGACTTGGACTGAATTACACCCCCAGCTTTCTGGGTTCTCCAGCTTGCAGACAGCCTATCTTGAGACTTACTGCATCCATAATTGCGTGAGCCAGTTCCCATAATAAACAAATCAACAAATCTATACATATCCTACTGATTGTGTTTCTCTAGAGAACCCTGAGAAATATAGCATGGATCCTCTTCTGATGTTTGCCATGCTGATGAGTATAAAAGTAATATTGTTTTGCTTTCCATTACTGGTTGCTGGTGAATGTTGACATATCTTCATTTATTTATTGGTCATTTGAACTTTTCTTAATGGGTTACACGATTAAAAAGAAGTGAGATCATATTTGTCCATGATCTGCTGAGCTGCTTTTTTTTTTTTTTTCACTTCTCAGTATATTTGGGCATCTTTTGATACCAGTAAATATATCTGTGCAACATCATTTTAATTTCCTGCACAGTATTTCATTTTATTAAAATTAAATGAAACAAATGATGAACCAAATCATCGTTTGTTTAACCATTCTCTGCTGTTGGATGTTAAGGTTATTTTGGTTTTGGTGTGTGTGTGTGTGCACGTGTGTGTGTGTGTGTTTCTCACTCTGTCCCAGGCTGGAGTGCAGTGGCACAATCATAGCTTACTGCAACCTAAATACCTGGGCCCAATCAATCCTTCTGACTCAGCCTCTTGAGTAGCTGGGACTATAGGTGTGCACTACCATGCCCAACTAATTTTAAAAATATTTTGTAGACTGGGGTCTCACTGTGTTGCCCAGGCTGGTCTTGAACTCCTGGCCTCAAGTGATCCTCCTGTCTTGGCCTCCCAAAGTGTTGGGATTACGGGCATGAGCCACTATGCCTGGCTGAACGTCAAGGTTTTCCTTCTGTGTTTTTACAATTAAAAATGCCCCTAGTATAGCTGGGTGCTGTGACTTGTACCTATAATCCCAGCTACGAGGAGGCCACGGTGGGAGGATCACTTGAAACTGGGAGTTCGAGACCAGCTTGGGCAACATGGGGGATCCCATCACTAAACAATTTTTTTAAAGGCTTCAGTGAACATTTTTATGTGCATTCACCTCATTTTTGAGTACTTTTATGACTATTTTTTAGGATAAATTATTACAAGTAAAATTATTGGGTCATTGGGTCTGTCTTCTTTTTTGTTAAAGCATTTGAGCCAGATTGCCCTCTGGAAGGATCAATTTTTACTTCTACTAACAGTATAAAAAAGTCCATTTCTGGCCAGTTGCAGTGGCTCATGCCTGTAATCCCAGCACTTTGGGAGGCCAAGATGGGTAGATCACCTGAGGTTCAGAGTTCGAGACCAGCCCGACGAACATGGTGAAACCCCATCTCTACTAAAAATACAAAAAATTAGCCAGGCGTGGTGGCAGGTGCCTGTAATCTCAACTACTCAGGAGGCTGGGGCAGGAGAATCTCTTGAACCTGGGAGGCAGAGGTTGCAGTGAGCCAAGATTGCGCCATTGCACACCAGCCTGAGTGACAAGAGTGAAACTCTGTCTCAAAAAAAAAAAAGTCAATTTCCTATTTCCTTTGAAACACTGAACATTATTCTTCTTTTCAATTAATAATATTGTGTCATCTAATAGGTAAACATGGTGTTTCCTATTGTTCTTTAAAAGTTTTATTATTTTCTCATGTTTTGAGACTGCATTTTATACCCTTAATAATTTAAAACATTTAGTTTATAGTTTCATTCTAATAACTCTGTTACCTTTATCAGCTGACTCTTGTTCATTGTGATGTATTTCCTCCTATTTCCTGTAATTTGGGGTTCTGAGTTCATCTTATTAAAGCTCAGTTGATGGTAATTCTGTGTGGACTGGGTTGAGTCCCTTCAGAGAGATTTATGTTTGCTTCTGCCAATTGTCCCAAGGTTATTACCCATCTGAGACCATTCTTTATATTAATTTCTTAATGTTATGTTTATGAACCATGCAAAAGTGCATCTGTGCTGGCGATGTGGGGTGTAGCATTTTGAGAGTCCTTGGATTTATGTGAGTATCTCAGTTCCTTTTCTTCTGTCCCTAAACAAATCTCTGTTACCAAAGGGAGGAAACCCCTTCCCCAAAACCCAGGCAACTGCTTTTCAGCTCAAGTTTTCTACTCTGGTTTTTAATTACCTTGGTTTAGTTTTCTGTGGATTTTCTGTATTTTCATGGGGTTCAGCTATGCATTTAAAAGGATATTAAGTGTATTTTACTTAACATTTCTAGATGTTTTATAGTAGCAGGATTTTCAACTTGGTCTGCTATATCACCAGAAAGAGGAATCAGCATTGTTTAAAAAACAAAACTTTAGACAAATTAAATTTAACATAGTTTAACTGAGTAAAGAAGGATTCACGAATCAGGCAGCCCCGGAGAGCCAGAGTAAGTTCAGAGCATCTCTGGTGCTGCCATGTGGTTGGAGAGGATTTATGGACAGAAAGACAAAAGTGACATTGAGAAAATGGAAGTGAGGTACAGAAACAGTCAGACATTACAATTCTGTGTCTGCCTTTTAAAAACAAGGTTTGAACACTTAGCCACCTGTGAGTAGTCGAAGTAGGGCTTCTGTGATTGGCTGAGACGTGGCTACTTATTACAAGAATAGGTTACAGTGTGTTTTCACATTGTTAGGTTACCATTCACTATGTATGCAAAAAGCTTTTGGCCAAACATAAAATATGTAAGGAAGCAGATTTGGGCTAAATTTAATTTAACAGCATCAACTCTTCTCCCTACTTTAACTTATTTCCTTGATTATTAGTGTAGCTTGAGTATTTTTCATGTACTCATGATCATTTATATTTCCCCTTACATACATTGTTATTGTTTATTTATTTATCTATTTATTTATTTCTTTATTTTATTTATTAGTAACAGACAGGGTCTCGCTTTGTCACCCAGGCTGGAATGCAGTGGCATGATCATAACTCATAGCTCATTGCAGCCTCCAGCTTCTGGGTTCAAGCCATCCTCCTGCCTCAGCCTCCTGAGTAGCTGTGTCTACAGGCATGTACCACCCTGGTTAATGTTTCAATGTTTTGTAGAGAGGAGGTCTCACTATGTTGCCCAGGCTGGTCTTGAACTCCTGGGCTCGAGTGTTTCTCCTGCCTTGACCTTCCGAAGTGCTGGAATTACAGGATTGTAATTATAGGATTATAAACGAGCCACCACACCCTGCCTTTTTTTTTTTTTTTTTGAGTTCTTAATTCATTCTTTCTGTTGGAATTTTTTTTTTCTGTTGATCTGAAATACTTTAATATTCTTATTGATTAAGAATACTAAAGTTTTGTCACATAGAGACACACGTTTTTTCTTTTTGTAGAGTGTGGCTTATTTTTTGCCATATAAAACTTATAAATATTTATATAATCAAAGATATCAATCTTTTCCTTTATAATTTCTGTCTTTACTGGCTTGCTTACAAAGTCTTTCTCTACCTCAATATTTTAAAATAGCCATCTCTCTTTTCTAATATTTTTATAATTTTGTTTTGTACTTTAAACATTTTATTTTATTTATTTTTTTGAGATAAAAATGGTTTTTGAGGTTTCCAACTTATACCAGTGGCCTCACTCCATACTGAGACTATTTTGAGCCTGTTGCCCATGCTGGAGTGCAGTGGGGTGATCACTGTAGCCTTGACCTCCTGCGCTCGGTGATCCTCTCATCTCAGCCTCCCTAGTAACTGGGACTACAGGTACACACCACCACGCCTGGCTAATTTTTAAATTTTTTGTAGAGTTGGGGTTTCACCATATTACCCAGGCTAAACATTTTAAAGCAAATGGAATTTATTTTGACATCTGATGAGGTAGGGATTTAACTTTTATTTTCCCCTAAATTGTTAGCCAATTGTCCAGTATTTATACTGAGTAATGCATATTTTCTGTAGGACCTGAGGATCTTCCTTCATCATATGCACTAGAGGTTTTTAAACTGTGTTCCACAGAGACACAGAGTTTTCCTGAGTTACTTCTGAAGTTTCCTGGGGAGAAAAGAAGGAAGAAAAAAATGCTAGTCTCTTCCTCCAGCTTCTAGTGGAACATCTCTATCCCTTTTTTGTTTTATTCCTTTTTGTTGGAGCTCCTTGTCAGATTTTATTTGAAGATTTTATTTGAACAAAGAATTCATCTTCCTGCAAATCAGTAATATAATAATCCTTAAATAGTAAATATTTAAATTTGTTTCTGGCCCTTTTAATCTCTTCCGTTGCTCAGTGTGTCTTTTTCTGCACCAGTTTTACAACTTAAAAAATTATGAAAGCTTTCAAACACACAACAACAGAGAAATAATAATATAATGAACCCCGTATACTCATCATTAAAATTCAATAATTATCATGATATTGCCACATTTGATTCATCTGTCCTTTTTTTTTTGT
This sequence comes from Rhinopithecus bieti, assembly GCF_001698545.2. Taxonomy (NCBI): domain Eukaryota; kingdom Metazoa; phylum Chordata; class Mammalia; order Primates; family Cercopithecidae; genus Rhinopithecus; species Rhinopithecus bieti. Next base: position 412,390 of record NW_016813281.1, read on the forward strand.
TTTTTAAAAAATTTTTTGCCAAAGTATGTTTTTTCTTTTCTTTCCTGCCTAGCCTCTTTTTTCTTCTTCCTTCCTCTTTCTTTTCTTCTTTTCTTAATAACTTTTTTCTTTTCTTCAATTTTCTTTTGTCCAGTCATCCCATCATATCACCCACACATACTTCAGTATGTATCTGTTTTAAAAAAATGAAAATAATATTTTCTTACCTAGCCAAAATGCCATTGTCACACTTGACATTAAAAATAATTCTGTGGTATCATCTCATACCCATGCCATAATCAACTTTGCCCGATTGCCTCAAAAATGTCTTTTGACAATGGTTTGTTCACAGTAGAATCCGGACAAAATTGTTCTATCTCTACTGTTTCTTTAACATAGAGCAAGCTCCTCCCACCTTTTGTTTTTAGCCATTGGCTTGTTAAAGAAAACAATGATTTAATCATTGTGATTTAGAACTTTTATTATCAAGAAAAATCTTGATTCTCCTCTTCAGTCTGCCTGTGTGGAATCAGCCAGAACATCCTGGCCTGCTCACTTGTTGGGGCTTGCCTGAGGGGAGGTGTGGTGTGGCCAGTGTTGCAGTATTTCTTACTTAGAGAAAAGGTATCTTGAAATGCTATTGTTCATGCTTTTCTTTGCTACACTTTTTCCACTTGACCTTTACCCTAGTAAATCAGAGGCATTGCCTTGAGGAGAATTAGGATTGGTACAACCGGAATGCTAACAGAAAGAAACAGAATAAAACAGTAAATGTTCAGTTTTCTGACTTTAAAATAGCCTCTTGAAGCCCACATCAAAAACAATAGTTTTGAAAGCCAAAGCCTTTTGTTTGCAGAGAACCAGGTTTTGTTGAGAGAAGAAAAGCCTCTTGAGAATCAAAAGGGAAGGCCCGGAAGCATCAGGGATTGGGCTTTACCCACACTGGAAAGAGACTAGAGGGAGAGCTGGACTAAGCCGCCTTCATCCAGGGTTGGGGGAGAGCAGGGACCTATGAGGTTGCAGGGAGGCCTTGGGAAAGAGCCCCACAGAGAGGAGGACATCAGCATGGAGAGCCTGCAGATCAGTCCCAGCAAACCTGTAGAGGCCAGTTAAATGCCTGGAGTTCATCCCCTGCCATCCAAATAAGTCCCACTGTTGCCTGAGCCAAAGAGCCATGTTAGCTGCTCTTTTTATTACTGCTGGAGATCTTTCATCAGTAACAGCCTGCAAGTCATGATCAGATGGCCCAGCAGACGTGACACTTGCCTATTTCTACAGTCATTGCTGAACCTTACCCACATTGCCCTACATGGCAGAGGACACTAATAAGCCACCCCCAACTTCTGAGACCAAAGGGCAGAGCACTTAACACCAAAGGGGTGCTAGAGCTGAAGGAAGAGTCACCCACCCCTGTGTTTGGTAGGGACACCCCTGTGTTTGTAGGGACTGGACTCTGGGGAGGCGTACTCTACTACATTCACAAGTCATAGATGGAAGGGGATCCCCCAGCCTTGTTTTGCTCCTATGTTCACCTAGTTGGTAACCTTTTGTTTCAATTTAATAGGTTTGTTCCACCAGATAGAGCAGTGATCCTTAACCTTTTCTGCCTATTAAAGTCACGTGGGAGAAGCTTTAAAAAAAACTGATACCGAGCCTTATCCCTAACCAATGGAACTGGATTGTCTGTGGGTGGGGCCTAATGTCATTGTGTGATTGTGAGTGACATTTTATCTTTGTGAAGCCACTTAACTTTGTTCGGCCCACACATTGTCCCCATACAGCTATTTCAAAAATGCACCCTGGTGGTACTAACAGACTGAGAACAAGAGTTTATTTGTTTATTTGTTTGTTCTAGATTGAGGGTTATATCTAGTCAAACAGCGAGAAATAGAAGGGTTAACTGCAGCCAGCGGGGCAGGTGTTTGGAGAGAAGACAAGTTGCAGGTGATGGGAAGGAGGCCAGCCCCAGCCAAGGGCAGGGTAACAGACAACAGGTGGTTGTGCTGCAAGGTGTTGGCATCAAGGAGGAACAGCAGGAAATGACAGGGCATCAGGCATGTCAGGGAGCACAGCAGCATGCATTCTAGGAGCAAACTATAGGCAGGCCCCAGAGAGGTCCAGCCAGAGGCAGCAGACAGGACTGGAATGATTCCTTATGATGGGCCTGATTGTGTTCCCCACCCCCATACGCCCAATTCATATGCTAAACTCCTAACCCTCTGTACCTCAGAATGTGACTGTATTTGGAGATAGGGCCTTCAAAGAGGACATTAAGGAAAAATAAGGTCATATGTGTGGTCCTCAATCTAGTATGACTTGTGTCTTTATAAGAAGACTACAGGAGGACACAGAGAGAAGGCAGCCACGTGCCAGCCAACTAGAGAGGTTCCCAAAGAAACCAAACCTGCTGACTCCCTACCCCATCACCTGCAGCTTGTCTTGGTTAGGGATAAGGCTCGGTATCGGTTTTTTTTTTAAAGCTTCTCCCACGTGACTTTAATAGGCAGAAAAGGATTTCCAGCTTCCGGAAGTGTGGGAAAATAAATTTCTGCTGTTTAAGCCACATCGTCTGTGGTATTTTGTTATGACGGTCCTTAACAAATGAATGTACTTCTGTCGAAGGGATTGGTGAGAACAGCACAGGGTGACAGGCCTAGAAACGTGGTATTGTGGCTGGATTTCAGCACCAGACACACAACAGTTAGGGAATCAGGACAGGGTAACTGAGTTAGGGCAAACAGAATTTCATTTATTCATTCAGTCAATGATGTTTTGGATCAACAATCTGCTCCATGTAGGGCCCTGTTCTAGACACTGAGTAGCCTGCCATTGCAGTGGTCCAGATAGAAAATGATGTTCATTTAGATTAGGAGGATGTCAGTGGCTAGGGTGATTTGACACTCAAACAACCCACTGTGGAGGTGATGTCCTTTAAGTCTTACTGATCAGGCAAGTACCTATTTGCAAAGGGTTCCGGTAACTTCATTTTCAGAGAGGGAACTGTGGGAGCAGAGACCAGGCAGGTTATTTATAACTAACCCAAGTATATGAATTTTCTCTTTGAGAGAAAGAAATTTTCAGTTTACAGTTTTCACTGGCACCTAGGTTAGCAAACTTAGATGTTTGCCCAAATGTCTTCATCTCATGCTCTTAAATTTAACACATAACATTCCAACTTTATCTTAACTTTGTTAGTTTTTCTAAAACATCAGAATTTCTTTCCCAAACCATGTTTCTATGGAAAACACAAGCATTTCCAGGCAATATCCCTATCATCTGTGCCACTGTAGACAACCATCAGATAAACTTCCTTAATTCATACCACATCTGCTCTCTTAGCCCTGTATGACCTTGAGCACACACACACACACACACACACACACACACACACA
>NW_016813281.1:417323-419579 GCF_001698545.2 Rhinopithecus bieti
CACACACACACACACACACACACACACACACACACACACAGGCACACACACAGAGAGAAAACAAAACTCCAATTTATTTTTTCCCAAAATAAGCATCTGACCCAAATTGCCCTTCCAATTTTCTATTAAATGAAAGACAAATTGTCAGGACCAAATCAGCCAACTTTTATTAAAAACTGGGAAGTCTTTCAAAAGCTTTCAGGGTGAACTGTCGTGTTAAACCTGACAAGTAGATAATAGGTGAGAGTTGCATCTATATGGTCCCTGTTTATCTCTTTGCACATTCTGGTAAGTGAAGACTGCTTGGGCACAGGCATCTCTCTCCACTTTATCACTATGGAGGACTCTTTCTTCACCTCACTACTTGAAAAATTAAAGCAATGTGAGAGCCCAAGATATGCCAACTGATTTCTAGTCTGGCCTTGTTTCATTTGGCAGGCAGGATGGGGGCAGGGAAATGGTATAGTAGAGGACATAGGCTTTGAAGTTAGACAACCTTGAGTTTACACAGACTCTCCCTCCTCCTAGCCCTGTAATTATGGGCACATCTCTTAACCCAAGTCTTAGTTTCATTAGCTATAAAATGGGGATAATAATATTTACCTTATAGGCTTGCTGTGAGGATGAATGATATAACATGGATGAAAGCAACAACCCCTGCCTGGCAGTGTAGTATAAGCTCATTAAATGGCAACTCTGTTTAAGAGTAACGACTAAGGATGCTGTGGTTTAAAAAAAAAGAAAAAGAAAAATAGCACCTGCTCTTTCTCAATGCCAGAACACAAAGGTAAAGCAGTGAATATACCATTTCTCCTTAGATTAATCATCTCTAAAATGAGAACATGGCATCAAGGATCTCCAAGATTCCTCCTCTATGACTCCAGACTTCTGAGGTCTTATATTCAGGGAGAAATGAACCCCGAAAAGCGGGAGAAATAAAACCATCTTTCTGACTGGTTCCTTGGGAGACTCAGGCTGTGCTTCGTCAGTACTTTCAGTTCCAAAGTGTATAGGATCAAGTCAGTTCACCAGAGCAGGGCTTGGACAAGGAGGCCTGGGTGGAGAGTACCGGTTAACTCCATGGCTGCAAAAACAATTCTTTCTTCGCAGTAATACAATGAGAGCTAAGGGGACATTTGACCTTTTCAAGATTTTTAAAATGCAAAATACAAGGTATGCACATAATCTTGTTTACTGACTGATCCTTTAAAAAATCTGGCATATTAATAACTCCACTTAAAATACTGAAGATGGGAGCCAGAAGGAAACTTGTTCTTTCTGTACAATGACTGAGAAGGGAATTCTAATGAATATTTTGGCACACATATCTCATTTTCTGGCTGCTTTAGGACCCAAGAGCCAGTAGGTCATAATTAAAGCCAATAATGGCAACTCCAGACAGCCCAAATATTTTCCTGGTGCTGTCAATTCTCTGCATTAAATGTTTTAACATCATTTTTGTGGAGTGTAGAACATACACACAGAGGGGGAATTAAATGTTGATGTGAAATTTGGAACATTTGCTGCAAGTTGCCCCAAAAGATGTTTATTACATTTAAAGGAATTATACAATGTTTTCCTTATTAGATAATCTTAAATGACCCTTTCTGGGCTGAGAGCTGTGAAGTTTGTCCTTAAGTTGTCAAAACAAAATCTTATTTTCTGCAGAAAAAGAAAATAAAAAACATGTTTGGGGCTGAGGCTGCATGTCATGTAAATAAATGAACGTCTTCTACCTCCACCGGATCTTTCAGGAATGTTCTCTTTGGTCACCAGGAGTTGTGTTGCTACAGAGTTAAAGCTACTCACTTTCTGTCATCTCTACTTCCAGAAAGAAAACCCACAAATACATGTTTGCAAAATCTGTTTGGGATCCTGGAAACAAGGTCCTTAACTTTATCTTTTTCCTGAACAAGTTTTGTATTTAAAAAAAAAATAACAACAATTAAAAATCCTCCAGCCCTACCCCCACCTTCCTCCATCCTTCCATTTCTACTTTAAATGATAAGAAAGTTTCCTCTTGGATGGGAATTAAGCATCTCAGCCTGGGTGAGGCGGCTCACGCCTGTAATCCCAGTATTTTGGGAGGCAGAGGCAGGAGGCTTGCTTGAGGTCAGGGGTTCAAGACCAGCCTGGGCAACATAAGGAAATCCCCCTTCTCTAATATAAGGGAAAAAAGAAATAAGTATCTCAGTCTAAGGTATGTCTGAAAGAGTTCTGAATCACCATTTTGGGATGGAACAAACTGACCAGTCA
>NW_016813281.1:419996-438625 GCF_001698545.2 Rhinopithecus bieti
TCTTTTCTTTTTTTTTTTTTTTTTTTGAGATGGAGTCTTGCTCTGTCGCCCAGGCTGGAGTGCAGTGGCACAATCTCAGCTTACTGCAAGCTCTGCTTCCCAGGTTCACACCATTCTCCTGCCTCAGCCTCCCGAGTAGCTGGGACTACAGGTGCTCGCCACCACACCCGGCTAATTTTTTGTATTTTTAGTAGAGACAGGGTTTCACCATGTTAGCCAGGATGGTCTCAATCTCCTGACCTCGTGGTGTACCTGCCTCGGCCTCCCAAAGTGCTGGGATTACAGGCGTGAGCCACTGTGCCCGGCTGACCAGTCACTTCTTAAAGGCAAAACTGGATTTGCTCTGCAAAACAATTCAGAAAAAACTTGGGTTCCAAACTCTGGTGCTGCACTGTGACAATGGAAACTTTCCAGCTACAACTTGGAAGCTGGGAGCCAAGCACAATACTAAGTCAAGGAAGGTATTTGAGGGCAAAGCAGACAGTGGTCTTGGCATGGCCTGCTGCTGAGCCCAAGCTGCAGCAGCTGTGGGGTGGCGATGCAGTTTTCAGACATCTCTAAATCCCTAAGTACACCAGAAACCAGATTTTATTAATTCCCCTTTTCTCATCCACTTTTTTTTGCCCCCACATTTCTGCCATAGATTGTATCATAATAGATGGTGAAAATGCTGTGAGGTATATATTCAGTTCCTAGGCATACTTCCACTTAATCATACTCGGTTTTCTTGGAGGGCCTCCACACTGTAAATGAGCAACACCTTGATATTGGGAAAATGAATATGAAACTCAGGGCCACAGCCTCTGTGATCTGGTCATTCTGGGGCAGTCACTTTCCTACTTGGCCTACAGAACCAGGCAGGCCTCTGGCCTGGGAGTGGCAGGTGATGTTATATTCTCTTGTCAAAATGCACAGACCCCACTCGAGAAATTGCTTTGCTATACTCTTCACGTTACAAGATGGCAATATGCCCGTTTCTGGGCCAACTGGCTGACTCAGAGATGAGGAGATTATTCCTTGACACTTTGTTTTCATTCCAGACCAAAGGGTAAAAAAAATGTAAAACTTTGCTGCCACCTGCTGTTTCTTTAGGAATAAATTTTTGAACCGATTCTAGGTTGATTGTATATTGGTTTACCTTAGCCAAGTGCCTTAGTGGTGAATTTGGGGGATTTTGGAATATGTGTTTGTATCGTTGTGTACCAACTGGACTGTCATTTCCTAGGATGAACTGTTGGGCCACATGGGTGGCTTCTGTCTTTCATTCCACTAAGTCCTGCCTGCCCCATCCCTTGCTGAGACTCAAGGGCAGACTCCTTGATCCCAGACAACTTTCCAAGGGAGTTCACACAGGGCTCTGACCAGTGAGGCTCCAGAGCAAAGCCCAGGAGGCTTATAGGTTTGAGTGTCTTTTCCATATTGGCCAATGATGTCTGAAAACTGTAAGAGCAGGTAAATTCCCCAAGCACAGACTGTTCTCCGCTGGGTGTCAGTGGGTGGTATTGGAAGTGCCTCTCAGAAGTGCTCTTCTCAGCTTGAGGTTCATTTGTGATGAGGTTCATTTGTGGTGTCTCCAAATGTTTCATCTTTGTCTTCCTTGAGGAAACTGAGGCAGATTAAGGAAGAGGGGTCCCCAGGAAAGTAAAGGCTAGCTCCATTTGAGTCACACCCAGGTGAGAATACTTGAACTCAGGTTAGATGATGAGAGGGATGAGGAAAAACGGTGGCTTCTTGGAGCTCAAATAAAGAGCACTGGAGAGTTAATATAGTCATAAGCTTAGATGGGCTTGATAAAGCCCTTAGTCATCTTATTGGAGGCATCCAGAGGACAGAGGCTGCCTTGCCTTGACTGTATTAGTAGCTCATTGCTGCTCCAAATCAGAAAGTGGGATTTTCCTTTTTGCCTTCTTTGGGAAGATCCACTTGTATGTAAATGAGTTCCTTTTGATTGCAGTCATTGTTGTAGCTGAGAATTCTTTCAAAAAGATCTTTTTCTTGGCAGAGATTACTGAGTCTACTAAGTGTGTTTTCATGTAATTCTAAGTGACTTTTTAGATGGACACAGAAAAAAGTGTTAAGGAAATGACCCTTGGTCTTTTCTCCTATCAAAGAGAAAAGGCATTTGAGTGGTACCCATAAGCATTGAAGGTAAGTGATGGCTTATCACTGTGTCTGGCATTATAGCTGGCATGTTTATTGACTGAATGATCAAACTTATCACCCGTTGTTCTTCCCAGAAGGTTCGTGAGACCTGTTGGGGAGGGATGGAGATAGAAAGGAACAGAAGGAAGAGTCTCAGAATTAATCAGGTGGAAAATCTGTAAGTGGAGTGAACCACGGGAGCTAGAATGCTATGGTAGGACCAAAATTAATACTGTATATGTCAAAATATATGTGTGTTACTTATAAAGTATATACAGTTCCTAAAAATTATCAAACAAGGTTATTATGTACAACATTTCTCCCTTCCTTGTCTCATTCCCTTAATATTATGATTGTTAATGTATTGTACAAACTTGACCATGTTTACGCTTCATGTATTTTCTTGTTTATGTCCCCGTTGTTCTCCCTTAGAATTTTGTAAAGGCTTTGGAAAAGTTCCAGCCTATCTCAGCTATGTGAATAAGAGTTCAGAGAAGGAGTTTGTGTAACACTAAAGAAACATCAGTATCTCCTCAGAGGTAGAGGCTAACATGATGCCACGACAATGGGAAATGAAGTGGGAAACCTGAAGCAGGAAGGAAAACTCAGGAGAACTGGGTTGGGATAGTGGTTTCAGCTTCTCCTTGCCTCCTAGAGAGTCTGTTGATAGTTCTTAGGCCTTGAAGGTTCTGCCTGCCCCCGGGCTGCCCGCCCCAGGTAAAGAAGCAACTTCTCAGGAGAATAATGAGGTTGGTGTTTACCTCTGTGCTTCATTTGAGTAGCATGAGAGCACTCCATTCCTCCATCTGTTCATTCTTCTCCCTTTAGAAATCTTGTCTCAGCTGAAAGTGTTTCATGCGTCTGTGTGAAGAGATCACCAAACAGGCTTTGTGTGAGCAACATGACTGTTCATTTCACCTGGGTGCAGGCAGGCTGAGCCCGAAAAAGGAGTCAGCAAAGATGATGGGATTATCATGAGTTCTTACAGGCTTTGGGATAGGTGGTGGAGTTAAGAGCAATGTTTTGGGGGTAGGGGGTTGATCTCACAAAGTACATTCTCAAGGGTGGGGAGAATTACAAAGAAACCTCTTAAGGGTGGGGGAGATTATAAAGAATGTTGATCAGTTAGGGTGGGGCAGAAACAAATCACAATGGTGGAATGTCATCAAGGTAAGCTATTTTCACTTCTGTGGATCTTCAGTTGCTTCAGGCCATCTGGATGTACAGTGCAGGTCACTGGGGATATGATGGCTTAGCTTGGGCCTACAGGCCTGACAGAAAGGTCAAAGCTAGAAGCCCCAGTCTGCTTCTAGCTCTGACCTTCTGGCTCTGTCAGGAATCCCTATGAATTTGTGTTGTTGATTTTCTTTGAACTAAATACAGAACTTTGTCTGCACTCTGGGGTAGAGAAGAGAGTACAGTAATTGCCAGGAGAACTGAAGATGACCTTAAGGCAGGCCAGGTGACTGTAAACCGTACCTTTCACAAGGCTACCAGAGCTCTCACCTGACCAATATTATTTTGCAGGGGAATATATTAGAATCCCTGGTGACTACATGAACGTGGCCATCACTATTTCTACAAACCTGTCTTCTGATGAACATATACTCCTGCTGGATGGTGTCAAGACATGCTTATTTCTTGAGTATTTTAGATACCAGTTATTGCCCCTCCTGTTATGCTGGTAACTAGGATGCTGTCAAGAAAATACAGCAGGACTTCACTGAGCTTAAAAGAGCATTTCAAAATATTGCATTAGCCTTTTGTGCTTTCAGTCTGTTTTCCCTAGAACAAACGTAACGTTAGTCGCTACAAATTCTGTTTAAAATAGCTCTTCTGGTGAGTCACCTAAAGTTAACTGCAGATATGGTATTGTTTTAGCCATGTCAAGCTTGAAATGTTATCCAAGTCCTAGTAACTACTCACTGGGGAAAGCTGATGATGTATGTGCCCTCACACGTGTTTTGAGGATGATCCTATAATGTCCAGAGAGAAAGAAATGCCTGAGATGAGCTGGTCAGCATTACATATCTCAGAACAGGCTGCAAGAGCTTCAGAAGCAAAAGGAGTGTTCTCTGTAGGCTCAGATGCTTACATTACCCAAGACACGTGAAAGTTCTGCCCATCATTCACCCCTCTATCCCCACAAGTGGTCAGAAAGTTAGGAAAATCTCCAAGAGGCCATGCAGAAGGGTCAAAGGATCTTGCAGATGTTCTGAGCAAAAAATGAAAACTTTAAACAGAACATTGTGCCATGACTTGAAAGGTCATTATCTGGTTCACACTTACATCAGACTATAAATATTGTCAGAAAAATGGATATGTTTGCCAGGACCATGAACAGTAAAATCGCTCAAAATAGGCCACAGAAACCCTCCAGGCCAGTGTGGCCATGGCAGGCCATGACACTCAAACCTGATGCTGCCTTGTGAGAGACCTCAGCAGGAACAAACTCCAACAGCTGCTTTTTGGAAAATTTATACTCAGTGGCCCTCAAAAATTGCAAAAGCCTTTCAAGTCATGTGAGCTAATTTTGTCTCCCTCTTCCATCAGGTAGAAGTGAGACAGGGAGACTCATGCTCCTTAAATGAGGTCCCTTGTCAAAGACCAGCTGTCTTATGGCCTTTGAATACTCTGCCCTTCCCCCTTCCTATGGTATAACTTCCTGTCCAGTTAGCACTGAGCAGAAGCTGCTCTCCTGCTGTCCCCACCCACTGTTGGCTAAAGCCAGGTCACCTCCTGCCAGGCAGCGGCTGGGTGAAAGTCCAGAGCAGCTCTCCTGAATAAACAAGTCAAACAAAGGCAGTTCCCAGCAGTGGATGGGGCTGTACTCCAGAAGTCTATTTGCAAATCTGTCCTTTGGAACTTGGAAGACATTCCCCAGGAGGAGCAATGTTATGCACTGTGGCAAGGTTCCCAGGCTAGCCCACACCTCTGATTTAACCCAGAATGGACTTGGAAAGTAATGCTCTAGAACTCATCATTACGGGCAATACATTTGTAGTCTCTGCTCTTCAGTTTACAAATAATTGCTGAGCTAGGCATGGTCCCAGGTGATGTGAAGGTTCAAAGCTGCTGCAGCTTTGTGGAATAGGTAGATTCAGTGGCTCCTGGGTGCACAGTGGCTGAGATTTTCCCAGTCTCATGAAATCCCTGCGTCTCTTTCCTATCTACATGTTTTAGGCTGAAAGCAAAGGGATGACCATTCCAGCTTTTCTTTCGTTTGTTTCTTCAAGATATCCTGGTGTACGGAAGGGTGAGAATCCTGGCTCTATCATTATACAGAGCAGCATCTCCAAGCTTCAGTTTCTCCTCTGAAAAATGGGATAATATGTAGCTAAGAGAGCCTTGGAGTTGCCTCCCCAGCACTTACTCTTCCCTTGGTAACTACCATGACTTTTGTTAGGGTATCCACATCTCCCCCAATAGACCATTCCACTTCTGAAGACTCGGGCCTAGCACAATTCCATTTTAAGGCCACTATTACAGGACCCAGTGATGGGTGCTGGCCTAATTCAGGCCAATGAGCTTGCATAAGTTTACTGGTTTATTTCCAGAAAAACTAGTTTCCTTTTTCCTGCTAGATAAGAATGGGAGACATATGTGGTCTCACTAGCAATTCAGGCTGATGAGTTTGCATAAGTTTACTGGCTTATTTCCAGAAAAACAAATTCCCTTTCTCCTGCTAGATAAGAATGCATGACATATGCAGTCTCAGTAGCAATAGAAAGCCACTCTGAGACTAAAACAGGGGCAAGCCCTAGATGGAAGCTCTCACTGTGGATGGCAGAGTGGAGTGATGGAAAATAGAACTCCCTGATAAAGTTGTTGAACTCCTAAACGGACCCATCCTTAATCCTGTTATACTTCTATTGTGTAAACCAGTCATCTCCTTCACTTAGTATCCCATAGTGAGTTGAGCTTTCTGCTCCTTTTAATGGAAGTCATCTTAATTAATACATTATAGCACAGGATTTACTATGGGTATTAAATGAGATATAGCATTCACAGTATCTGTCTCATGCTGAAAAAAGAAAAAAAAATCATAGTATTTAGCACAGAATTTATATATGACCCCTGTCCTTCCAATCCAATGGCATTAATGGAGGAGACCATTGTTTCTCAGGCCTTTGTTGGATAGGGAAGAAGAGGGCATGTGTAGACTCCAGCAAGACCTTAACCTGGTTTGAGGCTTGAATATCTTGCCTAGGCTGGAAAGGTGGACCCTCTGGACTGGCTTTAATTTTAAGATCAGTCCCTTTAGAGGGAGTAGATCTTGTAACCTGGGGTTTCCCTAGCCTTTGGCAAGTATACATGTTGAAGAGGGTTGGGAGACAAAGAGGGAAGAAAGGAGAGAGCCATGATTTGCTGGTGCAATAACAAAAGGTCCTACCTATCTTTGGGATCGAGATTAATCTCTCCTCTCTTTCTTCTTTTTCCTCCTCTCTTCCTTACATTTTTTCTCACTCCCAGTTCTCATTAGGGCTGAAGAAGAAAGGGAAGTCAAAGCTGGGATGGCAAAGGAATGGAAGTATATGCCAGAGGGAGAAAGGGGAACTTGTGTAAGCTAGTTCTGATGACTTTGCATCCAAGTATAGCACAGATCTCAGTTTTCAGACTAAATGGTAGCTTTAGACTCCTATCGGAGGTTGGCAAAACTGGTTTCTTGGAGTTTTTGCATTAAGAACAGGAAACTAGGCAGAGCAGCCTGGTTCAAGGACGAAGGGTTATGTTATGACTAATAGAAAGGAGGAATCATTTGGAGTACACATAGTGGCTGTAAGTCAGATTTCGGTCATTTCATTATCCCCAGATTTAGCCCAAGTCACCAGGGAGAGGAGACTGCAATAAAAGAAAAAGTTAACAAAAAGCTGACATGACTGAAATCTGAAGGAACTTGATTCACATGACATTACTGCTTTGCAATTGTGCTATATTACAAGGGTAGAGCTCATTTTTCCTAGTTTAGCATACTGCGCTTCAGAGTACGCTAGAACACAGGGTGGAAAAGGAGTGTGAGAAAACATTACTTCACAAAAGTGGGTCAAGGGTGCCATGTTCCAACTGTGAAATGGATGCTTAGAAATGAAAATAGAACTCCAGTGTGGTCTGACCAGAACAGGATTGAGCTGCCACCCTCTTATCGGGACACTAGATTTATGGCTGTGGTAAAGAATTGCCCTAGTCTTATTTTTATCAGTCACATTCCAATAATGCCTCATAATGAATCCATGGTCAATTAAAAGCCCAGTTGTTTTTTACATGAACTGCTGCCAAGTCAGGAATCCCTATGAATTTGTGTTGTCGATTTTCTTTGAACCAAATACAGAACTTTACAATTATTCTTCTTGAAAGTCATGCTGGTCAGATATTTTGCATCTCGCTTATTTTGTCTATTAGCTATTACTCTAAACTTTATGCTTACCTTCTCCATCATTTAAGACATGTATAAAAGTATTGACTAGGGCCAGGTGCAGTGGTTCATGCCTGTAACCCAAGTACTTGAAGCCAGGAGTTTAAGACCAGTCTGGGAAACAAAGTGAGACCCCCATCTCTACAAAAAATTAAAAATAAAATCAGTTGGGTCTGGTGATATGTGCTTGTAGTCCCAGCTACTTGGGAGGCTGAGGTAGGAGGATTACTTGAGCCCAGGAGCTTGAGGCTACAGTGAACCATGATCACTCCACTGCCCTTGTTCCAGCCTGGGTGATGGAGTGAGGATGGAGTGAGGGTGTGTATAGCTATTTGGTCAGTGGCCAAACCATCTCACAGTATACACACACACACACACACACACACACACACACACACACACACACATATATATATTTATTTATTATTTATTTATTTTTTTTTTTGAGGCAGGGTCTCACTCTGTTGCCGAGGTTGGAGTGCAGTGGCGTGATCTCGGCTTGCTGTAGCCTCAACTTTCAGGGCTCAGGTGATTTTCCCACCTCAGCTTCCTGAGTAGCTAGGACTACAGACACACTCTACCATGCCTGGATAATTTTTGTACTTTTAGTAGAAATGGGGTTTCACCATATTGTCCAGGCTGGTCTTGAACTCCTGGGTTCAAGTGAACCACCTGCCTTGACCTCCCAAAGTGCTGGGATTACAGATGTAAGCCACCATGCCTGGCCTCATGGTACTTTTATACCACTTTCCCTCTCCACCTTATCCATCATTGGATCATGAGATGCATTGTGTATTTTCTTTATGAAATCAAGTTACACTGACTCTAGCATTTCTACCCTGGCGGCCTGGCCCTGGCCCAGTATCTTGCACGTAATAGGCTCTCAATAAAGGTTTGTGGAATTAAACTGAATTCTGTGACTCATCAGCATAATAAACACATATTTAAAAGAAGAAAATGAGGCATGATTCACTGATGAACCACTTGGGCTCTCAGTGCTCTTTATATTCCTTTTTATTGTTTTAAGTGAAAATGTCACACATTACAGGAAAATAAAATGTCAACTGTGATTGATAATATACATTATGCCAACTATCATCATTATCAATACCCAAAATTATAATTTTTTTTTACAAAAAACATAATCATGTGCATTTTGAAAATTTAATCTATTTTTTTCACTTTTTGACTTCATCTATTTTGGCTACCTTCCTATTGTTCAGTAGAATTTTATTGCATGAACCTTAGTCTCTTCTAAGTGTTTAACACATTATCTGTTTAAATTCTTTAGATTCTGACATAAGAATCATTTATTTTCAAATTATGGAGTTAATCTATTCTTCCTTTTTTTTTTTTTCTAGATAGAGTCTTGCTATGTTGCCTGGCTGGAGTGCAGTGGTGCTAACATGACTCACTGCAGCCTTGACCTACTGGACTCAAGTGATCCTCCCGCCTCAACCTCTCAAATAGCTGGGACTCCAGGTGGGTGCCACTACAGCCATCTAATTTTTGTACTTTTTGTAGAAATAGTGTCTTACTACGTTGCTTAGGCTGATCTCAAACTCCTGAGCTCAAGCAATCCTCCCACATTGGCCTCCCAAAGTGCTGGGATTATAGGTATGAGCTATCATGCCCAGCCTAATCCGTTCTTCCTAATGTATATTAAACACCCACCATATGCCAGACCTTGCGTCAGAACATTGAGGCATTAAAAAGAAAAATTGGTAAGGGCCTGGCCCTCCAGAGATTTGGAATCTGATAGAGGTCACAAAATAAGCACATTTATAGTGTTGGAACAAGGCTCTCTGTGTTAGGGTCTACTACAGGGGAGTGTGCCATGTGCTCTGGGGGCCTTGATTAAATACAAAGAACTATAATTTTCTCTCCTGTGGGGCTCGCTGGAACTTGGGAGCAGCAGCCAAGAGATGTTCAGGCAGCTGAGGCTCTCATCACAACCAAAGTTCTTCTGCCACTCTTGGACCTAGGATAGGAAAATTGATGGGCTCTCTGCCTTCAGGCAGCTCCTGCTTGGGCAGTGTGTGATAGAAGAGGCACTTACTTTCGGTGAGGATCTGCTTCTCCTTCCTTTTGTAGGCCATGTGGTCCTGACCACAGGGACCCTGACAGAGGGAGAAAGAGGAAAAGGCCAAAAAACAGGAACCATGAAGAAGCAGAAAGACTCTTAAGGTGACCTTCATGAAACCTCACCTCTGGAATTCATACCTTGGTATAATTCCCTCTCCTTGAGTGTGGATGTGGCCTGTACCTTTTCTACCTAGCAGAATATAGTAAAGGTGATGAATTACATGTGATTGTTGATTATGTTGCATATGATATGAATATTAGTGCTGTCTTACTGAACTGCTCTCTTGGCTTGGAGGAAGCAGATGGCTATGTTGGGACCCCCACATGCCAACAAACTGTGGGCAGCCTCTAAGAGTTGAAGGTGGCCACTGGTTGACAAGCACCATGAGACTGAAGTCCTGAGTCTTATTAATGCAACCACAGGAAACAGAATTCTGCCAACTGAATTCTGAGTGAGTTTGGAGCAGATGTTTCCCTAGACCAACATCAGATGAGATCACAGCCTTGGCTGACACCTTGATTACAACCTTGTGAGACCCTAAGCAGAAAATCCAGCTAAGTCAAACCTGTACTCCTGAACCACAGAAACTGAGATAATAAATTTGGGCTCTTTTAAGCAGTTAAACTTGTGGTAATATGGCTAAGCAGCAATAGTTAATTAATATCCTAATAGTTAATCTCTTTTACCTTCCATAAGAACTGCAGGAGAAAAAAAATGATCATAGGGAAGGGAGATTGAAAGGGAACTCCAGCAATCTCTATGAAGAGAAGAAAGTGACTAGGGAAAGGACTTTTGCTGTGAAGCTCTACCACATGTGTTCATTCATTCATTCATTCATTTGTTAAAGATGTTAAAGTAGAGATACGTGTATCAGTCAGCCTTCAGGAAAGGCTATTGGCATGGACTGAATTGTGTCTCCCTTTATTGGTCCATTTTCACACTGCTATAAAGAACTATCTGAGACTAGGTAATTTATAAAGAAAAGAAGATTTAATTGACTGTCAGTTCTGTATGACTGGGGAGGCCTCAGGAAACTTATAGTCATAGAGGAAAGGGAAGCAGGCACATCTTACATGGTGGCATTAGATGGAGGGTGGGGGAAATTGACAAACACTTTTAAACCACCAGATCTTATGAGAATTCACTATCACAAGAACAGCATGGGAGAAACTGCCCCCATGATCCAATCACTCCTACCAGGTCCCTGCCCCAACACGTGGGGGTTACAATTTGAGATGAGATTTGGGTAGGGATACAGAGCCAAACCACATCAATCCCCAAATTTGTATGTTGAAACCTTAACTCCCAACATCTTAGAATGTGATAGGGCTCTTAGTGGGTGTGGTGGCATATGCTTAAAACCCCAGCTATTTGGGAGGCTGATATGGGTAGGCTTTGTGTCCCCACTCAAATTTCATCTTGAATTGTAATCCTCAGGTGTTTAGGGAGAGACCTAATGGGAAGTGACTGGATTATGGGGACAGTTTCCTCCATGCTGGTCTCATGGTAGTGAGTGAATTCTCATGAGATCTGATGGTTTTATAAATGGTAGCTTTTCCTGCGCTGACACTTGCTCTCTCTCGCCTGCTGGCATGTAAGACATGCTTGCTTCTCCTTCCACCATGATTATAAGTTTCCTAAAGCCTCCCCAGCCATGTGGAACTGTGATTCAATTAAACCTCCTTTGTTTATAAATTACCAAGTCTCAAGCAGTTGCAGTTGTTTTTTTTTGTTTTTTTTTTTTTTCAGATGGAGTCTTGCTCTGTTGCCCCAACTGGAGTGCAGTGGTGCAATCTTGGCTCACTGCAAACTCTGCCTCCTGGGTTCATGCCATTCTCCTGCCTCAGGCTCCTGAGTTGCTGGGACTACAGGCACCCACCAACTTGCCTGGCTAATTTTTTTTTTTTTGTATATTTAGTAGAGATGGGGTTTCACCATGTTAGCCAGGATAGTCTTGATCTCCTGACCTCATGATCTGCCCGCCTTGGCATCCCAAAGTGCTGGGATTACAGGCGTGAGCCACCGCACCTGGCCAGTTAATTTTTTTGTATTTTTAGTATAAATGGGGTTTCAGCGTGTTAGCCAGGATGGTCTCGATCTCCTGACCTCGTGATCTGCCTGCCTTGGCCTCCCAAAGTGCTGGTATTACAGGCATGAGCCACCTCACCTGGCCCAGGCAGTTCTTTATAGCAGCATCAAAATGGACTAATACAGAGGCTGAGGTGGGAGGATCACTCAAGCCCATGAGCTGGAGGCTGCAGTGAGCTATGATCATGCTACTGCACTCCAGCCGAGGCGACAGTGAGATCCTATCTCTAAACAAACAAACAAACAAACAAAAACAAAAATCTTGATAGGCCTTTAAAGAGGAAATTTAGTTAAAATGAGGTCATTAGGATAGGCCCTAATCCAATCTGACTGGGATCCTTATAAGAAGAGGAGATTAGGACATACAGAGAGATGACAAGAATGCACCCACACAGGGAAAGGCCATGTGAGGACAGCCAAAAGGCAACCATCTGCAAGCCAAGGAGAGAAGTCTCAGGAAAACCAAATCTGCTGACACCTTATTCTTGGACTTCTAGCCTCCAGAACTATGAGAAAATAAATTTCTGATGTTTTAGACACCCAGCCTGTGGAATTTTGTTATGGCATCTCTAGCAAACTAGCACAAATATAAAAACTACTGTAGATATTTTAAGCAGAGAAAGATTTAATATAGGAAGTTAGGTGCTTTCAAAATCTTTGGAAGAGCTGAAGTAGCTGGAGTTGGGGCTGCCACTAGAACTAATGTGTTTAAGAATGCACTGCCTGTGGTCTGGGGACTGTGAAACTGATGCCTCTTCTGTTGGCTCTGCCATGGCCATCATAGCTGCCTCTTCACAATTGAGTCAGTGAAAAGCTGAGGTCAACTGCCCATCTCAGGTGCCCATGATCTCAACCGCCAGGAGGAAATGGCAGCAGGGTGATGGCCTCCATCCCAGTTATACCTTCCAAATCTCATGTGAGGGCACTTAATTGAATCTAGTATCCTAGCTGCATGGTATCTGAAGTTTTTAACCTTCCAGCCTCTGTAGCACAGGAAGACACAAAGAAAGGAGTGGGAAAGGACACTGAAGCATGCAGACATATCCAGCACAGTATGCTAGATATCAGATGAAAGCAAGTGCCCAATCTGTAGGTACTCAGAGTAGACACCTGAAACTGACACCATAATTCATTAAACTTCCCTCCTATATCAAAGGTATCAAATGCATTAAAAAGAAGAGGATTTGTAAAGAGGATTTCTGTGGAAAAGTTGTGCAGTGAGTTGTATTTCCATCAACCCCCGAGGAATAAGGCTGACTGCTTTTCCTATCACCTCAGGTCAAGAGAGAAGGGATTAAACAGAACCACCCTGAGAACTTGTTATGTATCTCCTGCCATTGTGGGGTGGGAGGGTCCATACTGGACTTTCATCTGGCTTCTGCCTGGAAAATTTAAAAGATGGAGATGGTTTGACTAGATGCTTGAACCTTGGGAATAAAGGGAAGATGGTTGACCTGGGCAGCTTGCTCTTCTAGAGTTTGTTGTGAGCAGAGAGTGTGTGAACGTTTAAGAGCTGTAGGATGACACAGGGGAAGTCAACTGGGAGAGGTGGGGAAGCACTGAGGTGAATAATTGAAATGTTAGCTAAGCTAAGAAGGGCAGAGTATGGTGTTTCAGGTAGAGGGGCCAGCATATGGAAAGGCTCAGAGGCACAAAAGGGTCTAGAATGTCCAAGGAAAAGTAAAATGTTTAGTGTGACTGAGGTGTAATTTGGAGGCATGAGGAGAGTAAGAAATTCACTTGGGAAAATGTCCTAAGCAAATGCTGTTTGTCCTTTGTCCTTTGGGAACTAGGGGATTACTGTAGAGTTTTTTAAAATTAATATACTTTATTTTTTGGAGTAGTTTTGGAAATATAGGGAAACTAAGCAAATAGTATAGAGAGTTCCCACAGAGCCTCCTAGTTTCCCCTATTATTAATATCTTACATTAGCATGATCCATTTGTTACAATTAATGAATCTATATTGATACACTTTTTGTTGTTGTTATTTTTTAAGACAGAGTCTCGCTCTGTCATGTAGGCTGGAGCACAGTGGCATGATCATGGTTCACTGTAGCCTTGACCTCTCTGGCCCAAGTGATCCTCCCACCTCAGCCTCCTGAGTAGCTGGGACCACAGGTATGCACTACCTAACCCAGCTAATTTTCAAATTTTTTATAGAGACTGCGTCTCACTATGTTGCCCAGGCTGGTCTTGAACTCCTGGGCTTAAGTGATTCTCCTGCCTCGGCCTCCCAAAGTGTTGGAATTATAGGCATAAGCCACTGTGTCTGGCCTTATATTGATATACTATTATTAACTAAAGTCCATCATTTATTATTTCCTTAGTTTTTGCCTAATGTT
This sequence comes from Rhinopithecus bieti, assembly GCF_001698545.2. NCBI lineage: Eukaryota > Metazoa > Chordata > Mammalia > Primates > Cercopithecidae > Rhinopithecus > Rhinopithecus bieti. The sequence continues at coordinate 434,070 of NW_016813281.1, forward strand.
CTTTTTCTGTTTCAGAATCCTATCTGGACCCTACATTTTTCGCGTCTCCTTTGGCTTCTCTTGGCTGTGACAGTTTCTCAGACTTTCTTTTCTTTTTTTGGTAAACTTGAAAGTTTTGAGAAGTACTGGCCAGGCATTTTGTAGGATACCCCTTTATTGGAATTTTTCTGATGTTTTTCACATGACAAGATTGGGGTTGTGGGTACTATGGGTTTTAAAGACCATTTGATCTGTGTTTTACAAAAGTGATATGGGGCCAATGTGGAAGGTGAACTAGTTCAAATTTATTAAGTCAGTACCCTTTCATTTTCAAGCTCTGCAGTGTCTTACCTTCACCATTATTAAAGAAACAAAACAAAATAACTCACTCCTTAATGTGGCTCACACAGCTTTCCAGGATCTGGACCCAGTCTGCCTCTCTGACTTCATCTGCTGACACTCTTTTCCCTGTTCTTTATGCCAAGCCCATGAGCTTCTGTTTCTTTTCTTTTTTTTTTTTTTTGTTAAGAGGTGAAGTCTCATCCCTGTCTCCCAGGCTGGAGTGCAGTGGCGTGACTGTAGCTCATAGCAACCTTGAACTCCTGGGTTCAGGCAATCCTCCTGCCTCAGCTTCCTGAGTAGCTGGGTAGCTGGGACCACAGATGCACACCATGTCCAGCTAATATAAAAAAAACTTTTTTTTTTTTTTTGAGACAGGGAGTCTTGCTATGTTGCCCAGGCTGGTCTTCAACAACCGGCCTCAAGTAATTCTCCTGGCCAGGTGTGGTGCCTCATGCCTATAATCTCAGCATTTTGGGAGACTGAGGGAGGTGGATTACTTGAGCTCAGGATTCGAGACCAGCCTGAGCAACGTGGTTAAACCCAACGTGGGGGGTGTAAGAGCGCAGGGTAGGTAAATAGTGGTTAGCCTCGTGGTATAGGTAGGTATACCTTGATATATAGATAGTATATATATATTTTAATTAGCCAGGTCTGACGGCCTTTATTTCCAGCCACTTGGGAGGCTGAGATGGAAGAATCACCTGAGCCCAGGAGGCCGAGGCTGCCGTGAGCTGTGATCTGGTCACTGCATTGCAGCCTGGATGATGGAGTGAGACCCTGTCTCAAAAACAAAAATGAAACAAAACAAAACAAAACAAAAGATTATCCTGCCTTTGCCTCCCAAAGTGCTGGAATTACAGTGACCATGGCATCCAGCCCTCTGTTTCTGTTTCTTGAAGGTGCTAATAGTCCAGGTAGAAGATAATTGGGTTAGAGGAGGAGGAACAGATTAGAAAATATATATGTGGTAGAATTGACAGGATTTTGCTGATTGGATCTATGATATTAAAAAAAGAGAGAATTTGAGCACAGTTCTGAGATTTGTAGTTCAAATTACTTGATCAATAGTCGTGCCATTTACTGAGTTGAGGAATACAGGAGTTTGGAGGGGGAGCATCATGAGATCACCCTGACATACTGAGTTTAATTTGTCTGTGGGGTATCGAGGTGTTCTTGTCCAGCAGGAAGTTGGAAATCATGAGTCTTAAGTTCAGGAGGGATGTTGGAATAAGTGTAATTGGCAAACAAGAGATTGTGGCAGGGGCTGTGATTATTAATTCAACTGGGATAAACCCAAGGGCCATATTTGCAGTAATTCAAACCCTTGGCAGTAAACAGTTGAATGTGAACTTCAGGTCAGCAGAGAAATTAAATTTATTTTGGAGACTATCAGGCAACAGGAGGCCAGGACTTTGGGGAGGATTTTGTGGTCTTTCTACTCTCCAGGCTTAAACTAAATGCTGCTTCTTTTCTACTAGAATGAAACTCTGAGACTTAAAAAGGCTGCTGTATTAACCAATTAGCATAGCCTCAGAAAAAGTAACAGAGAGATTTGGGGCTTGGGCAGAATGACATAAGCAGAAAATGGAGTGTTAGATAGGCCAGGTTATGATGAAATTACTCCCAGGTATGTTGTTTCCCTACGGCCTTTTCTTTTCTTTTTTAAAGACAGGGTCTTACTCTGTTGCCCAGGCTTCAGTGCAGTTGTACAATCATAGCTCACTGCAGCCTCAAACTCCTGGGCTCAAGCAATCCTGCCTCAGCTTCCCGAAGTGATGGGATTACAGGCATGAGCCACCATGCTTGGGCAGTATCCCTATAGTCCTTATGCCACTATATTTACATTTTTGGGTTTTTTTTGAGACAAGGTCTGTCACCCAGGCTGGAGTGCGGTGGTGCTGGTGCCATCTCGGCTCACTACAACCTCCACCTCCCAGACTTAAGTGATCCCTCCACTTCAGCCTCCTGTGTAGCTAGAACTACAGGTGTGCACCACTACACCCAGCTAGTTCTTTTATTTTTTTGTGGAAAAGGGGTCTTACTATGTTGCCCAGGCTGGTTTCAAACTCCTGGGCTCAACCAATCCACCTGCCTTGGCCTCCAAAAGTGCTGAGATTATAGGTGTGAGCCACTGCATCCAGCCTATATTTACATTTAAAAACTGACAAAAGTAGTACATTCATGGTTGGCAGATGCTGTGGACTGGCTCACTCAATAACCATCCCAACTGCCTTCTCTGTTGACTTTTTCTATTATAGAGGCTGCAAACAACACACACAAATTCCCAGACTTCATCACAATCTAAGACAGCTGTGTAATATAGTGTGGTAAGTAAGCACATGTCCCTGAGGTGGGCTTCCATTTCTGAATAAAAAGGCAAAGACTTGGGGTCACTTCCAAGATGGCTGAATAGGAACAGCTCCAGTCTGCAGCTCCCAGCAAGATTGATGCAGAAGACGGGTGATTTCTGCATTTCCAACTGAGGCAACTGGTTAATTTCACTGGGACTGGTTAGACAGTGGGTGCAGCCCATGGAGGGTGAGCCAAAGCAGGGCAGGGCATAGCCTCACCCAGGAAGGACAAGGGGTCAGGAGATTTCCCTTTCCTAGCCAAGGGAAGCAGTGACAGACTATACCTGGAAAACTGGTATACTTTGCCCAAATACTGCACTTTCCCCATGGTCTTAGCAACTGGCAGACCAGGAGATTCCCTCCTGTTTCTCACTTGGCAGGTCCCATGCCCACAGAGCCTTGCTCACTGCTAGTGCAGCAGTCTGAGATGGACTTGCAAGACTGAAGCCTGGCGGGGATACCATTGCTGATGCTTGAGTAGGTAAACAAAGCAGCTGGCAAGCTTGAACTGGGTGGAGCCCACTGCAGCTCAACAAGGCCTACTGCCTCTATAGACTCCACCTCTGTGGGCAGGGCATAGCTGAACAAAAGGCAGCAGACAACTTCTGCAGACTTAAACGTCTCTGTCTGACAGCTCTGAAGAGAGCAGTGGTTCTCCCAGCATGGCGTTTGGGCTCTGAGAACAGACAGACTGTTTCCTCAAGTGGGTCCCTGACCCCCGTGTAGCCTGACCTCCCAGTAGTGGCTGACAGACACCTCATACAGGTGAGTGCTCGTCTGGGATGAAGCTTCCAGAGGAAGAATCAGGCAGCAATATTTGCTGTTCTGCAGCCTCCACTGGTGATACTCAGGCAAACAGGGTCTGGAGTGGACCTCCAGCAACTCCAACATACCTGCAGCTGAGGGTCCTGACTGTTAGAAGGAAAACTAACAAACAGAAAGGAGTAGTATCAACATCAACAAAAAGGACATCTACAGTAAAACCCCATCTGTAGGTCACCAACATCAAAGACCAAAGGTAGATAAAACCACAAAGATGGGGAGTAAACAAGAGCAGAAAAACTGAAAATTCCAAAAACCAGAGTGCCTCTTCTCCTCCAAAGGATCACAGCTCCTCACCAGCAACATAACAAAACTGGATAGAGAGTGACTTTGATGAGTTGACAGAAGTAGGCTTCAGAAGGTTGGTAATAACAAACCTCTCCGAGCTAAAGAAGCATGTTCTAACCCATCACAAGGAATCTAAAAACCTTGAAAAAAGGTTAGACGAATGACTAACCAGAATAAACAGTATAGAGAAGACCTTAAATGACCTGATGGAGCTGAAAACCACAGAACGAGAACTTTGTGATGCATGCACAAGCTTTAATAGCTGATTCGATCAAGTGGAAGAAAGGATATCAGTGATTGAAGATCAAATTAATGAAATAAAGCAAGAAGACAAGATTAGAGAAAAAAGAGTAGAAAGAAATGAACAAAGCCACCAAGAAATATGGGACTAGGTGAAAAGACCAAATCTACGTTTGATTGGTGTACCTGAAAGTGATGGAGAGAATGGAACCAAGTTAGAAAACACTCTTCAAGACATTATCCAGGAGAACTTCCCCAACCTAGCAAGACAGGCCAACATTCAAATTCAGGAAATACAGAGAACACCACAAAGAGACTCCTTGAGAAGAGCATCCCCAAGACACATAATCATCAGATTCATCAAGGCTGAAATGAAGGAAAAAATGTTAAGGGCAGCCAGAGAGAAAGGTCGGGTTACCCACAAAGGGAAACCCATCAGACTAAGAGCAGAAACACTACAAGCCAGAAGAGAGAGGCGGCCAATATTCAACCTTCTTAAAGAAAAGAATTTTCAACCCAGAATTTCATATCCAG
>NW_016813281.1:440908-460974 GCF_001698545.2 Rhinopithecus bieti
TTTACACTGTTGGTGGGAGGGTAAATTAGCTCAACCATTGTGGAATACAGTGTGGCGATTCCTCAAGGATCTAGAACTAGAAATACCATTTGACCCAGCCATCACATTACTGGGTATATACCCAAATGATTATAAATCATTCTACTATAAAGACACATGCACATGTATGTTTATTGCAGCACTATTCACAATAGCAAAGACTTGGAACCAACCCAAATGTCCATCAATGATAGACTGGATTAAGAAAATGTGGCACATGTACACCATGCAGCCATAAAAAAGGATGAGTTCATGTCCTTTGCAGGGACATGGATGAAGCTGGAAACCATTATTCTCAGCAAACTGTCACAAGGACAGAAAACCAAATACTGCATGTTCTCACTCATAGGTGGGAATTGAACAATGAGAACACATGGGCACAGGGTGGGGAACATCACATACCTGGGCCTGTTGGAGGGTGGGGGGCTAGGGGAGGGATAGCATTAGGAGAAATACCTAATGTAGATGACGGGTTGATGGGTGCAGCAAATCATCATGGCACATGTATACATATGTAACAAACTTGCACATTGTGCACATGTACCCTAGAACTTAAAGTATAATAAAAAAATAGAAATTAAAAAAATAAAATTAGGAAAATAGTATCAACCAAAAAAAAATCAGTTACTTCAGAGGGTTGAAATTTAAAAAAAAAGGTGAAAATGTTAAAAAAAAAAAAAAAAAAAAAAAAAAAAAAAAAGGCAAAGACTTGTGAGGAGGAGTGTTTTTGCCATTCTGCCCTCTCCCTGTCTGGAGCTTTGATCCAATGTGGTAGCAAGCAGCCATTTAGTTACCAAGACAATGAAAGCTGAGAGCTAAGTATGGTGGAGCAGTAGGATGGAAAGATCCTGATTCCTTGATGACAACCTTTAGCAACTATGCTGGTTTTGGTCCACCCACCTCTGGATTTTGTGTTATGTTTAAAAAAAGCCTTTACTTTTTGTTTTGTCTTTTGATTCAGGGTCTTGCTCTGTCACCCAGGTGGGAGTGCAGTAGTGCAATCACTGCTCACTGCAGCCTCAACTTCCTGGGCTCAAGTGATCCTCCCCGCTCAGCCTCCTGAGTGGCTGGGGCCACAGGTGCATGTCACCACACCTGGCTAAGCCTTTACTTTTTTGAACTAGTTAGTAAAGTGGCCCTCAAACTCAGCTACCCATTAAAATCACCTGTGGAGTCTTAACATTCTCAGTTTTAAGATCTCCCTATATACCCCCAAATGAATAGGAATTTTTGGTGGTAGGACCTAAGCCTCAGTAACTAGAGGCAGGATTTCATTCTGTCTCCCAGGCCGGAGGCCAGTGGCACAACCATAGCTCATTACAGCCTCGAACTCCTGGCCTCAAACGATTCTGCTGCCTCCCAAAGTGCTGGGATTACAGGTGTGAGCCACTGCGCCCAGCCCTAGCCTCAGTAATTTAAAAAACTCTCCAGCAGATTCCAATATGTAGCCCAGATTAAGAACCAGTGGTTTAAAACACCTTTTTTGGTTGTTATTATTTTTTGTCATTTCCAGCTGGATACGTTTGTAATTAATACATGTTTTGAAGCTATATTCAAAAAATTGAAGCATATAGGTTCTCCCATTTCCAACCAGCTCCATCTCTACTCCCATCCCTAGCAGAATCATAATCCTCAGAGTGCTGTACCTCTTTCTTCAAAATTTCCTCTCTGCATCTACAAATGCACATTAGTTTTCTATTACAAAAATCCTTGCAGGGACTATTCAAGTGAAACCAGAGAAGTGACATTGCTGTCATAACTTAGAAAAACCAGGACAGTGTTGACTTCAAGTTTTCTATCTCCATAAGCCACCAGAATACCTGGAAAATATCAATGTTTTAGCATCCAAACTATAACTTCCAGCCTGCCTTTTGTAGTCTGAAATATCAGAATAATCATATTTCATTGATACAGTTTAATTTTCCACTTCAGATGTTTTAAACCTTGTATACAACTTTTTGTCTATGATTATTCAACTGTGAGAGACAGAGGATGTTGAAAATGATGTTTCTGGGCTTCAACATATGGAAACTCAATTTTTTTTGTAGTAAAGTTCTCTTCTTTGAGTTCCTGTGTTAAGTTTCAGTTGTTTGAAGGTAGGTTCTGTTGAAGAGACATTATCTTTGAATAACAAGCATCATATTTTTTGTCTTGTATTGTTTCATTTTAAGTTGAAAATCACATTGAGATCTAAGAGCAGTTGAAATTGGCACATAATAACATTTCCAGCAGCCCTATTGCACTTGTTATCATACATAAAAATGTATATTAAAATAACCCTCTGTTGAAAACACACAGTTCCAGGGTTAGGATTCCTATGGCAACAATCAAAGTATTAATTTTGGGAGTTTACAATGTAACTTGAAAAAACATATGTGAATTTGTTTTACCATGGGAGGCAGAATTGCATGACAGGTTTTAGAATGAGAAGGTATGGGTTCTAATCCCAACTCTGCCACCTAATGGCTATGTGATTTGGAGCGGGTTACTAAATCTCTGTGCCTCACTTTTCTCATCTATAAAATGGGAATATTATTGTGAGAATTAAGAAGATAATACATGTAAAGCATCTAGAACTGTGTCTGGTATACATCACATATTAAGTAAATGTTATCTGTTATGATTATCTGTATTAATTTGAAACCTATGTTAATTAATTTCTCTTCCCTCTCAACCTGCATCTGTGTCTTTTTTGGTAGTTCCCTATAACAAGTTGGCTGAAGAGGAAAAATTCCAGGACTTGTTTTAAGATGGTTCTGTTCAATATGCTGGCACTACCCAAAAGTAGGTGGTTGTACCATTGCAGTTCCACCACAGCATGGCCTTGAAAGATGGGGTGAAGGAAAATCTTCCCAGTGGACAGTATGAGTCTATATTGACTTAGGATAGTGGCTAATGGTTTGGCTGGATGGTTAAACCTTAGAAGGATCATGATTTAAAAACTGGTGGCAGGGAGAGCTGAGAAAGAGGTTTGTAGGTAGAATGTTATGAATTTGCACAGAATGGGAAGATAGTATATCCTGTGTGAATGCTCACCAAACAGCAATCTTATCAGAAGAAGATCTTAACAAGTAGGTGGATGAGATTGCCAGTTTTGTGAACATTTATTACCCTCTTTCCCTAGGTTCCCCTTTTTTGTTCTATGGAAGCCACATAAAATGGTCCATAGGGCTATTTGGGGGCTCAGCAACATGGACTTCGAATCACCACTGCTGAGTGTCCAACCTGCCAACAGCAGAGATTAACACAGCATTTATTTGGCACCATTCCCTGGGAGTACCAGTTTAGCCACCTTGTGAAAAATTGATTATAAAGGATCACTTTCATCATGGAAGGGACAGAACTTTGTTCTCACTGGAATGAATAGACAGTTAATCTGGATAAAGATTTGTTTTTTCTGCTCACAATGCTTCTTCCAAAACCACCATCCAGGGATTTACAGAATGTGTTATTCACATGGTATTTCACAGAGCATTGCTTTTGACCAGGGAACTCACAGCAAATGAAGTGTGGCAATGGGCTCATGCTCATGGAATTCACTAGTCTTGCAAAATTCCCCATTACCTCGAAGCAGCTGTCCTGATAAAGTGGAAGAATGACCTTTTGAAGGCATAGTTACAGTGCCAGCTGGGTGGAAACACCTTGTAGAGCTGGGGCAGTGTCCTTCAGGATGTGGTGTATGTCCTAAATTAGTGACCAACATATATTGCTGTTTTCCCATAGCCAATTGTTCTGGGTTCAGGAATCAAGGAGTGGAAATGAGAGAATTTCTTCTTATTATTACATTCAGTCATCCACTATGAAATTTTATCTTCCTATCTACAACTTTAGGCTCTGCTGGTTTAGAAGTCTTGTTTTTCAGGGGAAGAATATTTCCTCCAGGGAGCACAGCAATTGTATCATTAACCTGGAAGTGAAGATGACCACCTGGCCACATTGGGCTCATCATGCCAGTGAATCAACAGGAAAAGGAGAGGGCTACTAAACTGGCTTGGGATAACTAATCCTGACTATTAAGGAGAAATTGAATTTCTCTTCAGAGAAGTTCTCTTAGAGACTGGTGTGACTCATATATCAAGGCCAAGTCTGCTGGATTAGACCTGTAGTTAGTTAAGACTCATTAATGGCAAGGCATAATGTCCTAAATCAAACCAGCTTAGAAAAATGAGGTATTTGCTTACAGAATTGTCTCTTGGAACTTAATGAAGTGGAACAAGCCCTCAGATGCTGGTACAGCTCCCCATATCCTATCTCCACTTCTATCTATTTGCACACCAATTTCATTCTTTGTTCTTATTGCAGACTGATTTCTGTCCTCAGTTCACGTGGCTGAAAACATGGCTGCTAGTAATATAACAACAGCTTTAGCTACCTGAAGACTAATTTCTTTCCTATTCCAGTGGCAAGCATTCTGGGAAAGGACTCTGATATGCCAAACTTGGTTCAAGGGCCTGGGGGAGAGTTCATATTGTACCAACATGTGGCTTCCATGGAAACCTCCTGGATAGAGTTGGTTGATCAGGAGGTTGGGGATGGGCGGGGAGGGTGATTGTGAGAAAGTCTGTTCCCAGAAAAAGAAGGGAGCTGGGCTGACAAATTATGTGGCTCTATTACTAAGTAGACCCATTTTTATACCTAATAATAATTACAAATATAAATAAATAAGTGGTAACTAATATTTACAGCATTTAACTCTGTGAGACCACATATACATATATGATGTTTAGCACAACATAGGGTTCTGAGAATTTAATGATTGTGTCTGTGTGTGTATACACAGTGTGTGTACATGTAATAACAGTCTTTAAGGTAAGTTTAATTTTTGTCCCCATTTTATGGATGAGAAAACTAAGACTTAGAGAGAATTAAGTAACTAGTCCAAGTAAGTAGCTGAGCTTGAACTTGAACCCAATGTATTTGTTTCCAAGGACTGTCCTTATAACATGACACTTGAGTCCCTTCCCCTCGTTCTCCAGGCTCTAGGCACCTAGTCTTACCACCAGACTCCAGAGTGCTGACTGGGTTCCTGAAGCCCTCATTGGGTCCTGCCAGATGCTTTCTCTGGGCTGGAATTTGCCTCTGGGCCCCAAGTATCTGCTTCTGTTGGATAAATTGAGTACAAACCTCTGTTTTTTTTATACATAAGAATGGATTGCTATAAGGATTATGGAAGCTAGATGAGGGCAGATATTCATATTCACTGCTAATCTCCTGTACCCAAAACAGTGCCGGACACTTGACAACTATTTGTTAAATGAATGCACGAGACAAACTGAGGCTCACAAGGATTTTGCTTAAAGAGTAATTGGATATTCTTGCCTTTTGGCTATTATTAGGCTTTTGTGTGTGGGGTTAGGCAAGTGACCGGGGAAGATGTGGAGGGGATTTTGAAGAAGCTGTGTGTATGGGGAAGCAGTGAGAGAAATGGGGAGAGAGAGAGAAAGAGAGAGAGAGGAAACTGTCACAGGGAAATTAGAGAGAATGGAAAGGGAAAGAAGGGAGAAGATAATGGAGGCGTTAAATTAAGTATTTTTTTTCAAATTTATCTATTTATGTATTTAATTGACAAATGAAATTGTATGTATTTATTGTGTACAACATGATTTTTGAAATTTGTATACGTTGTGGAGTGGCTAAATTGAGCTAATTAGCATATGCATTACCTCATGTACTTTTTTTTGTGGTGGGAACACTTGAAATCTCCTCTCTTACCAATATTCAAGAATGTAAGACATTGTTATTAAATATAGATACCGTGTTGTACAATAGATCTCTTGAAGATTAATATTTCCCTGTGGTCTGTAATATAAATGTCCCTTCTATGTCCCCATGGAGTTAGTGGTAGAATCTGCATTATTCACTATTGCTTTAAAGGTATCTTTGTGAAGTGCTGGCCTTAAGGCAGGTCCAGAGTAATGCCATGGGGCTGAGCATATATGGGGTATAATTAAATGAGATAAGGTAAGTTAAATCTCCACGCAGCACCTGGCCCACGGAAGCTAATCAGTAAATATTTCCTCGGGAGCCCATGACCTTGGTTGACCTCCTGTGTGTCCCTTCCCACAGCACAGGGTTCTTTGCATGCCAAGAAGTCTCAGAATGTCTGCCTCCCTGCTAAGCCGATTTTGCAAGGAATCTTCTTGATGGCATCACCAAGCTCTGAGATATGGAGACTTTGTGCCACTTCACTCTATGCATAGTTCCTTCATGCTGTGTGAGGTAGGAACACACACACTCACCAAAGAAAACACCCTTTAGCCTGGTTGGGAGACTCCTGGGTTAGGCGCTGATGTAATTTGTTTTCACAAAAACTGTAACAGCCTTCTGAGTTAAGCATTTGCTCAGCTGGTCTTTGCCAGACGACAGATGCTTTGTGTCATTGCCTGTTGACCATGGCCTTAGTCACGCATTGTACCTCAAAGGCTGAAACATCCCAGGGTAAAATGATTATGAGGAAGACGAGCTGCTCCAGAGATCTAGAGGGATCACGTTGGGTACTCAGCCAGGCTGGCCCCAGGGATTCTGCTCCAGGTGTAAGAGAATTGGTTAAACAAAGGAAATGACAATCAGTTCAGGCCCTTACTGTGATTGGGCACAAATGTTCTCAGAACTGCCATAGATAGTTTAATCAGGATGTCCTTTTCACTTGAATGAGAGGAATGCAAGTTCTGTGTTTACTTGTTTGTCCCTTCTATCAGACTGTGAGGCCCAAGGGGGCAGGCGCCTCTAATTGATTCAACAGCATGTGCCTGCTGCATAGCACAAAGCCAAGCACAAAGCCGGGCACAAAGGACGCACTTGGCGAAAGTTTGTGAGATGAAAGAATGAACACGGTGTCCTCCTCGGAGTACCCTCTTTTCAGGCTCCGCTTTATACCCTTTCTCTGGCGCGGGTCCCTGCTGACTGCAGGTGTCTCCTAAGAGCTTATGTCCCTATGTTTCCTTCTCATCCTGGAAACGGAAGTTTATTTTGAAGCCTGCTCTATTGTTCGTCCTGCTTGTAATCCCAAACTGAATGAGACTGATTTGTTGTATGCTTGGCTGGTCTTCACAAAGCGTGTTTTTGTGATACGTAACATTTCCTTTTAGATCAAGTGTGGCCTGGTATAGTTGCAAGGGCCAGAGCGTCCAGGGCAGCTGGTGTTCTGAATTTCAGCCTTCCCATTTTCTATTTGTTTTATTTTTAAAAATTATTATTATTATATTTTATAGAGACGGGGTTTCCCTATGTTACCCAGGCTGATCTCTAACTCCTGGGCTCAAGTGATTCTCCCTCCTTGGCCTCCCAAAGGCATGAGCCACCATTCCCAGCCCCATTTTCTAATTGTATAATTCAGTAAATTGGATTTCACAGAACCTCAGCTTCCTTTGTCCATAAGGTGGATATAACAAGGTGAACTTGGCTGAGATTAGACCCAAATATTTTTGGATCACTTGAGAAGTAGAGACTGAAAAAGAACTGTCATTTGTAATCCGTACACATTTTGTGTCTCTAAAATAGGAAATGTCTCAGAAAATGCTTCTTATAAGCTGTATGCAAATACAGAGAAAAAAGTCTTACCTTGGAATAGGGAAGGTCTGTTACTGTGATTCCAAGAACTAAAATGTTTGGCAAAATTGTGTAAAATGTCAACATATTAGGCAGAATTGATCTCTTCAAAAGGTTTTATTTGGAGCATTTTATCTTTCCTTCTCTCTTTCTTTCTCTCTTTCTTTGTCTCTCCTTCCCTTCCCTGCCTTCCCTCCTTTTCTTTTTTTCTTTTCTTTTCTTTTCTTTTAGACAGGGTCCAGCTCTGTCACTCAGGCTGGAATGCAGTGACACAATCATGGCTCACTGCAGCCTTAACCTCCTGGGCTCAAGCAGTCCTCCCATCTCAGTCTCCCGAGTAGCTAGGTGTATAGTTACGTGCCACCACACCTGGCTAATTTTTTTTATTTTTATTTTTATTTGTAGAGATGGAGTCTCACAATGTTGGTCTCAAACTCCTGGGCTCAAATGATCCTCCCACCTCGGCCTCCCAAAGTGCTGGGATTATAGGTGAAAGCCACCATGCCCAGCCTAAAATTTCCTGTGTATTTACACTGCCATTTGTTGCTTTATTATTGCATGCTCTTGAACATTTCTAATGGATAAACCATTTTTCTTTTTTTTTTTTTTTTTTTCGAGACAGAGTCTTGTTCTGTTGCCCTGGCTGGAGTGCAATGGCATGATCTCTGCTTACTGCAGCCTCAGTCTCCTGGGCTCAAGCGATCCTCTCACCTCAGCTTCCTGAGTAGCTGGGACTATAGGGGCACCATGCCCAGCTAATTTTTGTATTTTTTGTAGAGATGAGGTTTTGCCCTGTTGCCCAGGCTGGTCTTGAACCCCTGGGCTCAAGCAATTGGCCCACTTTGGCCTCCCAAAGTGCTGGGATTAAAGGTGTGAGCCACCATGCCAGGCCGAATAAGCCATTTTCCAACTAGACAATCATAGAAACTCAAGAGCTGAGAGACTGAAGATGGCTAGGCAACTGTATAACCATGATCATGCTAGAGGAGAGAATGAGGAAAATAACTTAATTGGGCTTTATGGGACTCAGCATTGACTGGGCTGTTATTATCACACACAGTGTTCCATGGTTAGAATGTTTGTTCTGTTATTGTTTAGAAGTCGGAGTTTTCCACGAAATAGACACGTTAATTCTCAGACCTCCTGGAACATGATCAATCCTAAGGCAGGAAATAAAGACTAAGGACATGGGGCTTAGGTTGAAGTGTGGGGGAGATAACTGCCTCCTTGATCTGAACCTCAAGGATTTGTAGAATGAAGTATCTTCCCACTGCGGGGAGGCAGGCTGGCCGTTCCTCCATGGCAGCAGTAGAGAGCAATGTAGAAGTCAAACCCAGAGACTGGGGAATCTGGGCAAAGGTACTGAGTTTCAGATTTCTCTCTGTTGTAATTCTCTTTTCTCTCCAAGCCTTTGGTAATGTCTTGTTAAAAGTTTCAGCCTAGTCTGCTTTATCACAACAGGGAAATGGTGGAGGAGTCTGTACAGCCCACGCTGGGGCACAACAGTGGGGTTAGGAAAGTTGTACCCTGAAGGAAGCAGGTGTTCAGACATAGGAGTCCCCCATGTGGGGCCAGGCAGCTGGCAGAGATGAAAAGTACAGAGGAAATGAGTGGACCATGTAAGTGTTCCCCAGAAGAACTGGATAAAATCCTGATTTCATTGGGAGCTCGAGGTGGGTGGATCACAAGGTTAAGAGATCAAGACCATCCTGGCCAACATGGTGAAACCCCGTCTCTACTAAAAATACAAAAATTAGCCGGGCATGGTGGCATGTGCCTGTAGTCCCAGCTACTTGGGAGGCTGAGGCAGGAGAATCACTTGAACCCAGGAGGCAGAGGTTGCAGTGAGCTGAGATTGTGCCACAGCACACCAGCCTGGAGACAGAGCAAGACTCCATCTCAAAAACAAAAACAAACAAACAAAAAAAAGTCCTGATTTCATCAAGTCAAGTAGGATGAGGCTCAAGCTACAATAATGGTGCATTACATAGAAGGATGAGGTTACAAACTGGTGAAGTCTGACATACTTGAGTTCTATTAGACACTAATATCTACTTCATTCAGCTATAAAGGACATACTATTATAGTCAGATCTCACTAAATGTAGCTACGATCATTTCCAGTATAAATTGAATTGATCAATCTTTGAGATGCCTTCATGTTCAGAAGTTCTGTGAGTTTATGGGGTAGTGGAAATACCACTGGAGTCAGCCCGGCCTGAGTGTCCATTAGGTCCCCTAACCACATCCTCCTCGTTCACTGTCTTCTTTCCCCTCAACTGGCATGGAATGTGGGGCAACACAGGAATGTTTCAGAACATGTAGCCAGAGCAATGTTGTAATTTATTAGCAGTCACTCTTAAGTGGAGAGGATCTTGTTCTTCAGATAGTCATTCACATTCTTGGAAATTATCGCTCTGAGTTCTCCTTGGTTGCAGGAGGGGAAACTCCCATTAATCTTGTGACATGCTGATGAATTGCTTGAGAATTTCTTAAAAGCAGAGGAGACATGTCAGGAGGAACATAAACAAAACCTCAATTTCAAAATAGCAAAACAACATAAATCTTTCTTGAAATTTTCACATGAGCAGAGCATGCCATGCTACATGTCAAGGCCAAAGAGCCACGAGGCAGATTGTGTTCCCCCAAAATGGCCACAGCAGCATCTCTCCTCCCACATGTTCTTCCTATGATGACACGTTGGCACTTGTACACCCTTCCTTGTGAGACATGGGGTCTATATTCCATCTGCTTGAATCTGTGCAGGCTTGTGAATTTGGGGGAAATGATGCTATGTAATTACTGAGCCTTGGTCATAAAAAGCTATGGTTTCTGCCTGGTTCTTGTGAGATACTTGCTCTTGGAACCTGTAGTAGATATCTATTGCTATGTAACAAATAACCCCAAAACCTAGCAGCTTAAGACAATACACATTTATTATCCATCCCACAGTGTTTCCAAGTTAGGAATTCAACCACAGTTTAACTGTGTCTTCTGCTTCAGAATCTTTCACGAGGCTATAATCAAGATTTTGGTCAGGGCTGGGGTCTCATCTGAAGGTTTGAATAGAGAAGGATCTACTTCCAAAGTCACTTTTGTGGTTTATTTGTGGTTTTTGGCAGGATTCACTTCTTTAGGGATTGTTGGACTGAAGACCATTAGTTTTGTATAGCTATTGGCCAGGGTAACACTCAATTCCTTACCACGGGAGCTTCTTCAGTGTGGCAGTTTCCTTCATCAAAGCCAGAGAGAGAGATTATTTTGTGACCTAATTATAGCAGAAATATTCCTTCAATGTTGCCATGTTCTATGGGTTAGAAGCAAGTTAATCAAGGGGATGAGATTACACAAGGCTGTGAATACCAGCAGGTGGAAATCATTGGGGACCATTTTAGAGGCTTCTTACCATAGAACTTAACTAGCACACTATGAGAAAGTCCAGATGAGGAGGTCATATGAAGACTTTCTGACCTCAAACACCAAGACACATGAGTGAAAGAGCCTTCAGATAAGTCCAGCTCCCAGCTATTCAGTAACCCTCAGCCTTGAGACTTTCCAGCTGAGGCTCTAGATATTGTAGAGCAAATACAAGCTGTCCTTGTCATGTCCTTCCCAAACTCCTGACCCATATAATCCTTGAGAATAATAAACTGTTGTTGTTTTACACCATTAGGTAGCAACTGGAACAAGCCACATATCTTGCAGTTTCATTGTTCAGCTTGTCACCTGATTTGACCACATGAAATGACCATTGCATTTTTGCCCGTGCCAATTTTTGCAACTGGATTGATATCATAGTTCAGCTCAAAGTTTGCAAGCTGAAAATACCTTAAGAGTCCACATAGATCTGAAAAACCTCATAACTTTCTGGCTACTATAGGTAACTTTTTGTCTTATCTAGTAAAAGCAGCACCCCATTTTGGGTGTCTTGCCTGTAGCAGCAGTTTGTAAAATACTTTCAAAGGGCACGAGACAAATCAAGTTTTCCCAGGCTCAGTTCTGGGATTCAACTGAGCTTTTATGCTCAAGGGCATACTCCTAAATCAAATAGGATGTTCTAAACATTCTCATTAGTCCATTTTGAATAGGACTATCATAGTGCTTGGTCTGGCATGAACTATCCATCAGAATAATTCTGCATACTTTTTGTTTACATTTGTGTATTGAGTAATTTTTTGAATTACCTTAATTAACATCTGGCACTAGAATTCTTGATGGGAAGGAAGTGTTTTTGTTTGAAAAAAAGAGTTTAATAATGAAGCAACAGAGGTATAATTCCTCCTTCCCCCACTAGAGCCTCTCTGCATGAGATAAGGAAAGAAATTTATGTCTAATTTTGGAGAGATTAGATGGAGAAGAAAGAACAGAGGAAAGAGGAAAGAGAAGGAAGACAGAAGAACCAGAGGAGCATGCAAGGGTGGGTGCAGTGAGGTGAGGGTGGGTATAGTGTTGAAGCCAATAGAGAAAACCATCTTAAGTGGGTGGCTGACAAGGACTGCAGAGAGCAAGAATGTGCAACGAGGAATGAGACTTTTAGGTTGTCCAGGGTACAGTGAATGAGAGGACTCCCTTATGGTGAAACCCCTCCCAACATTTTCAGCAAAGTCTGTTAAATTCATATATGGTATATTAAGATCTTTTTCTGTTAAAGAGCTAAATTTGTGCTTTGATTGATGTAGTATAGAGAGCAGAGACTACTCAAAGAACATTATCCCTGAGAGACTAGGACAGTATGTGTCCTGGGTATTTACAGAAATTTTGGAGAAAGCTGTAGACTTCCAAAGGCCATGGGGATGTGTATTTTAAGCCAATTGTCACCTAAGACTTATGAAGCAGTGAGGTCTCAACTGACATGTGGGCTACTTGAGCATCTCTGTGTCAGGTCCAGCCAGGTTTCTCGCCCCCATATCCTTCCTCAATTTTCTACCCTGTCTCTTCTCACCTATGAGCCCAGCCCTGCTCCAGGTTCCTGGTACATTCTTGAGATGTAAGAAGCATCTTAAGATGACTAGATCCAGCCTGATGGTCTAGGGCTCCACATAAAATCAGTCTTGCTGCTCAGGACTTTCCTGATTCATGCCCCTCTTTTGAAAAGTAGAACTTATTTTATTCTCAGATCCTGGGGTCTTCTCTCCTCCTCCACCCTGTGGGTCTCAGGCCTTGTAATTGGGCTTCTGCTTTGGGATATTTTCCTAAATTTCTAGGCATAAACTAGGAGGAAAGCAGTTTACCCTAGAATGGGGCTAAGTCTGCCTATGGAGGGGACTAGATTGCGAAAACCTTGAGCTCTAGGCCTAATATGATACCAACTTGCTATTTGACTTTCACAAAGTCACATTTACTCTATAGCCCTTGGGGTCCTCACATTTAGAACATTGTGATTATTATTAATAACTTAGCAGGCTTGGACACAAGTTATATAGGGTTCTTAGCACCATGGACTAGTCCCACAAGTCAGCTGGTCATGGACTAGTCCCATGAGTCAACTAGTCTGCTGCTTGAGAACAGCAGCTAGAACTGGAAGGAGTTTGTCCACTTCAAACACACAGACTCAACCAGTAGAGCAGGGTCAGCCCCAACATGAAAGGATGCTGGCCAGGGAAGGCAGGGACTCAGAATCACAACCAGAACCCAAGCCAAGACGACCTGGGTTCATGACAAGTCTCAGTTTTCGTGGTAGGGGGGCACTGAAAAGACAGACTGAGGGAAACTGAGGCTGAAAGTCAAGTATAGGGACTGAATCAATATAGCTGCTAGGTTGTGGCTAGGAGACCCTGGGGTTACTTCTAGCTTACCATTTCTGGGGACAGAAGTATCAAGATGATATCGGGGCAACTGGATCAGCTGGTGCAGTTGAGGTTGCTTAGGCTCTCCCTTTCCTGTTCAGGCCTGCCCTACCATGGTACCAAACCTGTCTATGGAATGGGCTAGATTGCTAATGCCAGATCTGTCCAGGCAAGAGATTCCAGGGTTCCATGAACAATCTCAGATATGTTGGAAGGGGTGCAGGAACCCTGGCGAGGACAAGCTCCAATACCTTTCATAGTCCTCAGAGAGGATAGGCCAGGGCACATCTGGATTGGGTCTCTTTACATTCTGTGTATTAGATTCACTTCTGGGATTCACTGCAGTGTGGCAGAGAGAAATCATAGTGCCTGATACATAGTAGGCTCCTAATAAAGATTGGTTAAATGAATGATGAAAATTGAATAAAATAAATAGAAAAGGCTGATGGCTGGAGAAGAGATAGATTAGCAGTGATCCTGGGCTAACGGGCTCAGGGAAACGGGCCTGTTTTCCTCATGTGATCCTTACCACCACCAACTGAGCTTCAACCTTTCCCCTATAATAAGAAAAATAATTCTCAAAAAATATTTTCAGATTACAGATTGCCAGAACTGGAGAGATGTTCCTACTCTTGACCCAATAATCCTACTCTTGGGATTTTATCATAAGAAAATAATTCAGCAACAACAAAAAGCCAAGTGCGTAAAGGTATTTATGACAGCATCATCTGAGGCAGCAGAAAAATGGAAACAGCTCACGTGTCTACCAATAAGGGACAGGCTGACTAATTTTTGGTATGGATATTCTGTAACCATAAAAATGATCACTGTGAAGATTAGGTACCAAATACAGAAAACACAGAAGAAATAATTTGGTCAAAAGAAGTATACCAAATGCTATATATGTTATTAGTGCAAATGTGTTGCGTATTTCTTCTTTGTCTCAAGCAACTAATTTTTTCCAAGTTCCTATCACTGTAGTTAAATCCCAAAAATAATACAAAAGTTACTTCAAAATATCTTTTTTTTTTTGATAAAGTCTCACTCTATCACCCATGCTGAAGTGCAGTTGCATGATCATGGCTTACTACAGCCTCCACCTCCTGGGCTCAAGCGATCCTCTCACCTCAGCCTCCCAAGTAGCTGGGACTACAGGTATGCAACACCATGCCTGGCTAATGTAAAATTGTTTTGTAGAGACAGGATCTCACTATGTTGCCTAGACTGGTCTCGAACTCCTAGGCTCAAGCAATCCTACTGCCTTGGCCTCCCAAATGCTGAGATTACAGGTGTAAGCCATAGCACCCAGCTTACTTCAAAATATCTAATGTTCCCCATCCTGCTCCAATCTAAAAAATGATAGATAGTATTGGGATTCTGGGAAGATGGCAGGAGCAGAGCAGCATGGTTTATGAATCTTCTTGAATCACCACATTAAAAAACAGAGCAATTAGCTAACAAAACTAAAGACCTGGGGACAACTTTTATAATAAAACTAGGTGACAAAATACAGTCACCAACAACCACAGACATATTATTGGCATCTGAGGGGGAGAAAGCAGTGGGAAGCAATAGGACATCCAATGGACCTGAGAAATTATGAGAAAGCATCAGACACGATGAAAAGCACAGAGAGTCAATTTGAGAGCAGCAGCTAAAACTGGAAAGAAGTTTGTCCACTTCAATAATGGAGGAGAACAAAGGGCTAAGGTAAGGCCTGAAGAGACTGGGGAACTGTTTGAACATGAACTCTTGAAACTGAGTAGCCTGTGGTATGCCATTTAAAGACAGGCCCCCATCTAAGGAAACTTCTAGGAGGGGAATCAAAATTGAATAAGATAAGTACAGAAGAAACTAAAGAAAGAAGGTTTAGATAAAAGTGGAGAAGGGCTGGGTGCGGTGGCTCACATCTGTAATCCCAGCACTTTGGGAGGCGAAGGTAGGTGGATCACAAGGTCAGGAGATGGAGACCATCCTGGCTAACACAGTGAAACCCCATCTCTACTAAAAATAAAAAAAAAAAATTAGCCAGGCATGGTGGCACACGCCTGTAGTCCCAGCTGCTCGGGAGGCTGAGGCAGGAGAATCACTTGAACCCGGGAGGCGGAGGTTGCAGTGAGCTGAGACCGTGCCACTGCACTCCAGCCTGGGTGACCGAGCAAGACTCTGTTTCAAAAAAAAAAAAGTGGAGAAGAAGAAAAGAACTAGGAAATCTGAAAAGAAAACTTTTAAAAATAAACGTTTTAATTTTAGAATGTAGACTGCTATTTTTTGACATTACATGAAAACAACAGAAGAGGGAGCTCTGTGAGATTTTGAAGGCTAGCTGAACAAAACTTAAAAAAATGAAACTCAAGCCTGGGTTTAGTGACTCACTCCTGTAATCCCAGCACTTTGGGAGGCCAATGTGGGCAGATTGCTTGAGCCCAGGAGTTTGAGAACAGCCTGGGTAACATAGCGAGACCCTGTCTCTACAGGAAACCCACACGCGCACGCGCACACACACACACACACACACACACACACACACACACTTAGCTGAGGAGTGTGCCTGTAGTCCTGAGGAGCAAACCTTTGGTACATAATCTTCATAGTGATCATTTTTATGGTTACAGAATATTCCATACCAAAATTTACTCAACCTGTCCCTTGGTGGACACATGAGCTGTTTCCATTTTTCTGCTGTCTGAGATGATGCTGTCATAAATACCTTCATGTGCTTTGCCTTTTGTTGTTGCTGAATTATTTTCTTATGATAAAATCCCAAAAGGAGTGTGCCTGTAGTCCCAGTTACTTGGGAGGCTGAGGTGGGAGGATCACTTGAGCCTAGGAAGTAAAGGCTGTGAGCTGAAATCAAGCTACTCCACTCCAGCCTGGGCTACAGTGAGACTCTGTCTCAAAAAATAAAAATAAAAAATGAAACTCATAGCAACATAACCCACAGAAAAGTATCAAGGTCAAAAATTTTATGAAGAGGCCGGGGGCATGGTGGCTCACATCTGTAATCCTAGCACTTTGGGAAGCGGAGGTGGGCTTCCCTGAGGTCAGGAGTTTTCGACCAGCCTGGCCAACATGGTGAAACACCATCTCTACTAAAAATACAAAAATTAGCCAGGTATAATGGTACGTGCCTGTAATCCCAGCTACTTGGAAGGCTGACGCAGGAGAATCGCTTAAACCTGGGAGGCAGATATTGCACTGAGCTAAGACTGTACCACTGGACTCCAGCCTGGGAGACAGAGCAAGACTCCATCTCAAAAAAAAAAAAAGGAAAAAAATTATATGAGGAAAAGGAATAAGCAATATTATACCCACAGACAACAAAAGCATGTATGTCAGAGAGACATACTCAAAAAGGAGATCAAAATATAACATTCTATTTCAAACAAATGATTTAAGAGCAAAGTAAATTAGAATCAGAAAACTTGGAAATGAGATGATAGAACAAAAGAATTTGAAGCCACGGGAAAAAATTGTTGTAGAACTGAAGACTAAATTAGAAGACAATGGAAGGGGAAGACAAAACAAATAATGTCTTAAGATAAATAGAAGGAAAAAAGGAGAAATTGAACAAAAAAACCTTTTAATTTGGGAATAATTTTAGATTTACAGAAAAGTTGCAAAAATATTTCAGATAATTTTTGTATGACCTGCACCTAGCTTACCTTATTGTAAACACGGCTATGGTGTATTTGTCAAACTAAGAAATTAACATTGTACAATGTTATAAACTAAACTACAGACTCTGCATTTCACCATTTTTTTCCTCTAATGTCCCTTTTCTGTTTGAGGATATAAAGTTACTTACATTAGAAGACAACAATTTACAGCCATGTAACAACACAATGTTTACAATGCTCAGCATCCAAAAAATTACTAGTTATGAGAATAAGCAAGAAAGTGTGACCCACAAGCAGGAGAAGAATCAGTAAACAGAAACAGATGTAGATATTAAATAATTAATGGAACTAGCAGAAAATAACTTTAAAACAGTTATTATAAATATGCTTAAGTATTTAAAGAGTAACATGAACATAATAAGGAAGGAAACGATAGATATCAAAAAGAATGAAATGGAAATTCCAGAGCTGACAAATAGAATACATAAAATGAAAAATTCACTGATGGGCCTAATAATGCATTGGACACTGCAGAAAAGATCAGTGAACTTGAAAACAGAGCAATAGACTATCCCAACTAAAATGTAGAGCACAGAAAAAGACTGAAAAAGATGTTCAGAGCCTCTGTAACTTACTGGACAACAACAAGAAGTATAACAGATGTATAACTGGAGTCCTAAAGGCAAGGGGCAGATGGAATAATGGCAGAAAAAGTTCTCATATTTGACAAAAACTATAAATCCACAGACCTAAGAAGTTCAATAAACCCCAAGCAAGATAAGTACAAAGTAAGTCAAACCAAAGTAAAACATAATCAAATTGCTGAAAGCCAATGACAAAGAGAAAAATCTGAAACTCAGCCAGAGAAAAAGAGATACTTATAGGGGCACACAGATAAGAATGAATGCAAAAATAAGCCCTTGTTTCTAACAACACCTTCAAAGTACATACTAAGACAAAAAAATCTGCCAAACTAAAGTTCTCTACCCAGGAAAATATCCTTTAAAATGAAGGTAAAATAAAGACTCTTTTAGACAGATAGAAGCTGAGAATTTGTGACTATCACCTGGATACAAAATGTTAAAGAAAATCTTTTTTTTTTTTTTTTTTTTTTCCAGATATGCTCTTGCTTATTTTTGTAAAAACATTTTGTAGAGACAGTCTCTCTATGTTGCCCAGTCTGGTCCTGAACTCCTGGCCTCCAACAATCCTCCCACCTTGGCACTCCCCAAAGCTCTGGGATTACAGGCATGAGCCATTACAACTGGCCATGAAATTCTTGAGACTATAGAAATATGGTACTACATGGGAACTTGGAGCTACATAAAGGAAAGCAGAGTGGAGGAAATGATAAATATATTTATGCAATTTTTTTAGTTTAAACTTTTCATTAAAAGATAATTCACTATTTAAAGATAACAACTTTTCCTGATGCTTATAACATTATGACCACAACAGCACAAAAGATGGAAGGGTAAATAGAGGCATGTTGTTGTAAGATCTTATACATGAAGTGGTGTAATATTGTCTGAATGTAGGCGTGGTAGGGTAAATATGCGTATGCAAAACAAGAAGCAACAGAACAAAACATGTCCAAATAAGTGCAGCTAAAAAACCTCAAATAGGAAGTAAAATGGAATACTGGAAAAGCAATCAAATAATTCAAAAGAAGTCAGGAAAAATAAAAAAAAGGAACAACAAAGAACAACAACAAAAAAGAAAAAATGGAGGCCGGGCACCAGCGGCTCACACCTGTAATCCCAGCACTATGGGAGGCTGAGGCAGGTGGATCACCTGAGGTCAGGAGTTCGAGACCAGCCTGGCCAACATGGTGAAACCCCATCTCAAAAAAAAAAAAAAAAAAAAAAAAAAAAAAAAAAGAAAGAAAGAAAGAAAGAAAAAAGGCCAGATGTGGTGGCTCACACCTGTAATCCCAGCACTTTGGAAGGCTGAGGTGGGAAGATCATGAGGTCAGGAGTTCAAGACCAGCCTGACCAATATGGCAAAACCCATCTTTACTAAAAATACAAAAAAAAATTAGCCAGTCATGGTGACATGTGCTTGTAGTCCCAGCTACTCAGGAGGCAGAGTCAGGAGAATCACTTGAACCTTCGAGGCAGAGGTTGCAGTGAGCCAAGATCACACCACTGCACTCCAGCCTGGGTGACAGAGTGAGACTCCATCTCAAAAAAGTAAAATAAAATAAGGGAAAAAAAGGAAGAAAAAAAAAGGAAAAAAGAAAAGGAAAAGAAAAATGGGACACGTAGAAAACAAACAGCAAGATGATGAACTTAGTCTAACCATATACATAATTGCATTAAGCATAAATGGTCCAGATAGTCCAGTAAAAACAGAGATTAGCTTTGTGCTATCTATGGAAACCCACTTTAAATACAGAGACACAGACAATTTAAAATTAAAAGGATAGTAGCTGGGCATGGTGACTCACACCTGTAATCCTAGCACTTTGGGAAGCTGAAGTGAGAAGATCACTTGAGCCCTGGAGTTTGAGACCAGCCTGGGCAACGTGGCAAAACCCCGTATCTACAAAAATTAGCCGGACATAGTGGCACGCACCTGTAGTCCCAGCGAATGAGGAGGCTGAGGTGGGAGGATCACCTGAGCCCCGGAGGTTGAGGCTGCAGTAAGCAATGATCACACCACTGCACTCCAGCCTGGGTGACAGAGTGAGACCCTGTCTCATTTATTTATAATAATAAAAAAACAAGGATAGAAAAAGATAGACATCACAAACACTTATCAAAAAAGTGCAGTGGACCGGGCGCGGTGGCTCAAGCCTGTAATCCCAGCACTTTGGGAGGCCGAGACGGGCGGATCACGAGGTCAGGAGATGGAGACCATCCTGGCTAACACGGTGAAACCCCGTCTCTACTAAAAACTACAAAAAACTAGCCGGGCGACGTGGCGGCGCCTGTAGTCCCAGCTACCCGGGAGGCTGAGACAGGAGAATGGCGTGAACCCGGGAGGCGGAGCTTGCAGTGAGCTGAGATCCGGCCACAGCACTCCAGCCTGGGTGACAGAGCGAGACTCCGTCTCAAAAAATAAATAAATAA